>NC_065511.1:3780512-3787735 GCF_006386435.1 Epinephelus moara
TGGTTTGAGCTGCTGAACTTTTTTATTTATTTATTTGTTTATTTTATTTCTTTTTCTTTTCTCTTAACCCTGGCATATTTGTTCTGTTCATGTCTGTCACTGCTTGTTTTGTACAAGAATTGAAATAAAGTGTTGGGAAAAAAAAAAACTCGTCACGTCTTTTTATCGACAACTGCTGATACATATATTTCTTCTTCTTTGAATTGACAGACTGGACGGCGTTTTGGCATATTGCTGCCCCCGACAGTCTTAAGACGTATTTGCCTTTGAGGGGTGTCCCATTTTAAAGTCACAAGATAGCCCTTAACACTTGGTTTTGAGGTCTAGTGAGATTGAGGGTTGAGTTTGAGAATTAAGATTGAGGGTTAAAATAGGAATTGGGATTGGGCCTTTGTCTTCGAAATGCTAGGCTGATGCAACAACCACATCTCTCTATCCCATGATCTGAGCTGTGTGTGTCAGTGCTGGCAGATATGATACTGGAGGAAATAGATCTAAAGTTTGACGCCATCAAGTACTACACAGACAGTAAAGTCGTACAAGCACTCATTCTCAACATTGTGTGTATCATCATGCTCAGCTACTCCGCTGCTTTTAATATTATGAAAAAAAATGCAGAGCTTTGTGCAATTAAAGTTTCCATTTGGAAATCTGATCTTGACAAAGCTGTCCTTTGGGAGCTATGTTAGCTCATGGTTAATTCCAACACGTTCTCATCCCAAGTCATCACATCATGCTGCTTTTTCAGTGGCATTTCACATCTACATATTGTGTGCTAGATATCCTCTTGCGTCTGCTGTTGCCATTCCAGGATGCTGCAATACCAGGATGTCAAAAAAAGCTCATAGTTAGGTTTAGATAGAAACATCATGGTTTGGTTCTACATTCATAGGGAAAGCGAACATTGGGCTCTCAGGTGGAAGACCAGGGTTTGTTGGACCCATCCACTGCCCTTCCTGCCTGCCCTACAGGGACTTTCGAACACCTTATATTACATTATATTATATGTCACTGGCAGCATTTCAACCTGACGCCATCCTGCAGCATATCATACCACCGCTACAGGTACCGTACAGCCGCGTTATTAACTGACGCTGCCATACTGCTGTGACAAGTACTGTCCAGCTGACCGGCGGCATATCAAAACACAGCAAAGGTTACGAGTCTTGGCGTAATCTTTTGATCCAGATCTAAACTTCAAGTCCCACTTTAAGAACGACGAAAACATAATTTTTCCACCTCAGAAACATAGCTACAGTATGACCATTTCTAAAGGAAAAAAAAGATGCTGAGAAATTGATTTGTGCCTTTATTTCAAGCCGACTTGTCTACTGTAACACACTTTTTACTGGCCTCCCAAAACGCACAGCTGAGAGACCTCAGCTCATTCAAAACTCTGCAGCTCAGCTATTAACCAGAACCAAGAGGAGAAAGCGCATCAGGCCAGTCCCAGCTGCTCTGCACTGGCTTCCTATTACATTTAGAATTGATGTTAAGGTCCTCCTTGTATACTAAGCCCTACTTGGGCTGAGACTGAGCTACATTGCTAACTCCCTTGTTAGCTATTTGCCTGCAAGAACACTGCGATCATCTGCTGTTGGTTTATTGGAGATCAGAGATCAGGGATGCAGCCTTTGTCAATTACACCGGAAAGCTATAGAATGTACTACCTATAGATATAGGGAAGCTAGCGCCCTAAATATTTTCAAGACAGCTAAAAACATGTCTGTTCACTTTAGCCTTTAACTAGCTCTGATTTTCCTGATACAAGTCTGAAACTCTTTCTTCTCACACTTAAAAATCTTACTTGATTTTATGATTTATAGTTTTACAACTTTATGATTATGAATCAGTTAATCCATGTTTTAAACTGTTTTAAATGTCCTTTTATCTTGAATTGCCTTGCCTGTTTTATGTCTATTATGTCTGTTTTCACGTGAAGCATTCTTATTGTAATGCACTTTGTGCTGCATTTCTTGGTGCTATTTGTGCTATATTATTATTATTATTATTATTATTATTATTATTATTATTATTATTATTTTTCTGTCCAGTTGCATTACAAACTGACAGCGCCCAGTGGGAGAAAGGGCTGTTAATTCTCACTGCAGGTAAGTTTAGTTTGTTAGCAGGCTGTCTCTTCTGTGTGTGTGTGTGTGTGTGTGTGTGTGTGTGTGTGTGTGGGCATGTTTCTTACCAGCACTCTGCCTGGGTTGTACACGGAAAGTATATATGTGTTGCCATATACTTTAACAGTCACCACTTTAGTGTATGACACTCTTTTGTTGCCACGGTTGTTATTCTCAAGGTTTACCTGCAATTCAGCAAAAGAGTAGTAGAGAGGACAAGTAGTAAGCAGGAGGGAGAATAAGAGAGCAGACAGGGGGCTCATATATATTTATAGCACATGCACAAAACAATGCCCGAAAGAGGCGAAACCCTTGATCAAACAAACTCAAACTCCTTGTTGATTTCAATAGACAATGTATTCTGTAACTCTTAAATGGCTGCACACTGGGCATGTGGTGACTTCCTTGAGAACTTCATGGTCTGCTAATATACTTTTTAGTGTTCTTCTCTCTTCTGCTCACCTCAAAGTGCTTCAGACCTGTAGTATCTCCACACACACTGGCTAGTCTGTAGACACAGTTGCCCTGGAAGTCAAAATTGCGTCCATCGAAGGAGCGGAAGTGTGGATCTCCATATGCAGTGCAAGTCTTAAAGCTGACTGGGTAACAGTCTTGGACTCCATCCACAACACTGCATTGCTCTCCAGTTCGACACCTGGTCTGCTCACATTGCACATTTTGTGTCGCTGCATCACACACACACTTCTCTGTACACAGTAAGTTGGACCAGAACGTCTCACCTGGCAGGTAATACCGACCATTATGGTTACAGCCACAGCCCTTCCCGCTGATAACACACCTGACAAAAATTAACAAAGTAAGGTAAATTATAATTTATCCCATGCTGTTAGTCCTGAAGATGTTTTATGACCTCTGCATCTCCTTTTGCATGGCCTCATGGAAGAGTGTTCCATTACGAGATACTGCGTTCCACAGCTAAAAATTTTAAAACAAACTGTTATCCCTGATATCAGCATTTCACAAGGTGGGCATTTATTAAATGAGTAATATTTTCTTTGAATGATTGGGTAAAAATGTTGTACTAACTCTTGTCCACTGTTCACATATCCCAGATCACAGAAGCAGCCTTCCACACAGACCTTAGGGCACACCTCTGGCTTAGGACCACAGCTGTCTGGACAGGCCGAGCCACACACCTTGTAGTGGCTGTGGGCTGGACATGCAAAAGCTGGGGGCACAACAGGAGTGGGGAAGAGGTTAGAAGACAGGCAGGCACAGAGAAGAGGAGATGTTATATTGACACTCAGAGTCTGGAAGAAATGTCTGCAGTACATGGAACATGATAAGTGTGAGGCTGACCCCACACAATGGCCTCTCAAACAAAGCAAAGCCAAACATGCCTGTTATTTGCCTATTTTTGCGGGGTTTTTTTTTTCCTTTTCTCTATTTCTCCTGTGATGATGAGAATGAGGATGTAATCAAAACTGATAGACAATCTGCTTTGATCCACTTGGTATTAGATATGGATATATGTAAAACCAGACCAGAGACCAGCAGCAATAGAATATGGAGGCACCTTGACTCAGGTTCTGCATCAGCTGAAAGCCCCTGTGAAGATCTTTAGTCAATAAAATTGTCACTATGCTTGTAAATATTACAAATAAAAAGAGTCATGTATCATCAGAAACCTATTTGCCATCATTTCAAACTGACACAGCTGCAACGAGGATACAAGGATGATGTGAGTGAAGAAATCGAGCTGCACCTTTGGTCTCTTTGGTGATGGGTCGGGACGTTGACACTACACCCCTACCAATATATCTTTAAATAAAAAAACTTGTGCTAGCACTGTCAACCTTAGAATACACATACACTGTAAACCCCAATTTGCTCACTTAACCTTAATGTTTTTTGGAAACAGCTTGCACTCAAAATTTTTAGTTTAGTACAGTACAGTAAGATAACAAAAAATTGAGTACACCAGACACAATATAATAGTGTCACTTGATCCTTGACAGGAATCTTTTATGAATTTTTATGTCAGTTTAACATAACTTTTTTTTGTTATTTGAGCATTTCATTCTGTCATATGAACAAAAAACAATGAATACACATTTTACAATTGTTTTTTAAATATAATGGAACATTAAAAATATATTGTGGTAAGCTTAGGTTTCTTCATAGCTAGAATAAAGCAAAAAGGTGAACTCTGACCTGGAAGTGCTCGTTATATCACCTCAGCACAACTTCATGTTAAACATGCTAATATCCAGACAGGTGGTCATTAAATGAGTATACAACTTAACTCATGGTGGAAAATATCTTTTACCACAACAATAACTGTAACCCATTAGAACCATTGTGATATACATAAACATTAATCACTGCGTAATGGGTAACATGAGTGATTTACAACACATTTAAACACAGGGTTTCTTCAGCTTGTGGCCTTAAACACACTGACTAATGGCATGCTGGGAAACTCATTTAGCCCCAACACGCCACAATTTGTTATGTGCACAATGAATGTGTTGTTTATTGGCCTTGAGCTTATAAAGTGAAATCTGCTTTATACATTTTCATCAAATGAACTCAAAATTCAAAAATTGTTGACTTAACAAAAAAATGTGTCAAGCTCACAAGACATGAGTTTTTGTGTCAAGTGAACATAAAGTTTTTAATGACATTTTGACAATCCAGGGCATTTGTGTAGACTTTACGTTAAAATTTCCTGTCATGGATGGATTGGGGTATAGTGTACTTACATTCACATCATTAACCAGCCTAAAGCTTAAACCAGCTTTAAATCTGCTTTAAGGACATTGAGGATAAAATGTCAGAGCCAGGGGTTATCTGAAAATACTGCACACTGTGGCAAATTTACTCAAGTGAGTGCCTTTATGCCTGTCTGTAGTAATTCAGTCTATAAGGTTGTACTATATGTAACTCACAGCAGTTGGTCAGATGTCTCCATGGCAACACTGATGCTCCAGCTTCCTGGCATTCTGCCAGGTAGCTGCTCAGGGCATCACACAATACTTCTTGCCGTCCTTCATTGATGCAGACATCATACAAACAGTGTGACACAAACTCTGCTGCTGGCACGCTAGCATGACAACCAGAGAAAGGCCCCTTCTTATCGCTCAGAATCCCACAGTACCCTGGACCAGTGTACCTGATGAGGAACAAAGAAAAAAAGTACATACTGTATGATAATGGGGAATCAATTTAGTTTTTCACAGCCATGCCAGTGGCAATGGCATTGTTGGTCTACCACTTTGCTATGGTTTACCACTTAGACCACTTTGGTCTACCACTTACAGAATGAAATATGGTAAATGGACTGCATGTACATAGCACTTTTCTACTCTTAGAAACCACTACAGGCACCATTCACCCCATTCTCACACACACAGGTAGCTGTGAATACCATACATGGTGCCATCTGCCCATCAGATAATCACAGGCGGTTAAGTATCTTGCCCAACATGTAGACTGCCGGGCCCGGAGATCAAACCACCGACCTTTTGACTGGTAGACGACTGCTCTAACTCCTGAGCCACAGCCACCTTAACAACTATTCGATGGATTGCCATGAAATTTTATACAGACACTTGTGATCCCCACAGGATGAATGCTACTGACTTTGGTAATCCCCTGACTTTCTATCTGATGCCATTAACAGGTTACACTTTGGGATCAGAGTAGAATATATATCATCAACTAAGAATTTCATTTAGTCTAGTTTTTTGGTTTATGTCCAAATAGCTTTAAACTACTGACATTCCCATCAGCCTCAGCTGTACTTTAGGTTCACTGCTAATTAGAAAATGTTTAATGGAAGAACCAGATTTTTTTTGGTCAAATATCCACATATACCTCTACATCATATACTCCCTTAAAAAACTGTTCAAGTTTTATAATGGTTTAAACATAACAGTGCAAGTAGCAATAAACGGGCCCTTGCACATCTGCACACATCTGTGAGGGTCCAGAGGATAGTGGGATGTCGTATGCTGTAAAGCTCTCTGATGGAAATTGTGATTTGCCATACTGGGCTTTATAAATAAACTTGAATTGAATTGAATCTGGGGTACTGCAGCCATGTCTACGGTAGGACACCGCCTGACATACTGCATACTTCCCCCATCCCCCTGACACTGCACGCACAACATATGTGAAATAATTGTCTGTGTGGAGTGTGTGGTGCTGGAAATGATGTTTTGCATATTTTGTAAAACGTCTTCTTTTACTGAGGTGGTGCAAGAAATACTGAGATGCAATTGCTAGACAGAACAATAATCTGTTTGGGGACCAATAGCAAAGAAAACAAACATGCATAGGTTCTGCACTAAGCTGGTTTAAATCTTATTTATCTGATCGTTTTCAGTTTGTTCACGTTCATGATGAATCATCCTTACGTACCAAAGTTTGTTTTGGAGTTCCGCAAGGTTCTGTGCTTGGACCAATCCTATTTACTCTATATATGCTTCCTTTAGGTTACATCATTAGAAATCACTGTAAATTTCCATTGTTATGCGGATGATACACAGTTGTATTTATCGATTAAGCCAGAAGAAAGTAATCAATTAACTAAACTTCATAATTGCCTTAAAGACATAAAAACCTGGATGAGCACTAATTTCCTGATGTTAAATTCAGACCAAACTGAAGTTATTGTTCTTGGCCCCAAACAACTCAGAGAGTCTTTATCTGATGACATAGTTTCTCTATATGGCATTGCTCTGGCCTCTATCGCTACCATAAGAAACCTCGGAGTAATATTTGATCAAGATTTGTCTTTTAACTCTCATTTAAAACAAGCTTCACGGACTGTATTTTTTCATCTGCGTAATATTGAGAAAATTAGGCCTATCCTGACCCGAAAAGATGCAGACAAATTGGTCCACGCTTTTGTTACCTCCAGGCTGTCTTACTGTAACTCCCTATTATCAGGTAGCTCTAGTAAGTCTTTAAAAACTCTCCAGCTAATTCAGAATGCAGTGGCACGTGTACTGACAGGAACTAAGAAACAAGATCATATTTCTCCTGTTTTAGCTTCTCTGCACTGGCTCCCTGTTAAATCCAGAATTGAATTTAAAATCCTACTGTTAACTTATAAAGCTCTAAATG
>NC_065511.1:3787845-3788999 GCF_006386435.1 Epinephelus moara
TTATTATACACATATGATTATTGTCACATATGTATACTATCAGTTATTAATATATACTTTCAACATATTGTACCACAATAGCCAGAATCATAATTATAATATTATAGCTGCTGCGCAGCGATGGGTCGGGTCTGGGCATTTTTAGGCAATTCTGAGCAACAAGCAGAAGAATTGGAAGACATTTAGGAATTTAGCAACACAATCTGCCTTTTGCTTCAGCTGAGGCTTGAACTCCCAACCTCTGAGACTAAGGATCAATTTCTATCAATTTCTATCTCACTAGCTAATTAGTCAGTGACAATTCATGTGTAGCTTCACAAATTGACTAAGCCAGACGTGCAGGTTTAGCAGCCGTCCATGCATGGAAAAGCAGATTTCAAACCACTGTAAAAAATTCAGTTATCGAAACAAAAATCTGAAAATACACATATTGCATCTAGACAGCATGGAGATGTTGGTAATTTGTTTATTTATTATTATTTTGTTTGTAACAATGATTGATTTGCTCCATAAATGAAAAACTGATATTTCAAATTGCCATTTTTACATTGACTCCAATTGTTCACATTAGAGCAAAATTCAAAATGCTGTAAAAAATTCAGTTTTTGAGATAAAATTCTGAAATTTGCCACACATCATCTACCATGACTCTAGAATTTTGTCATTTTTTTCATTGAACATTTATTTAGCAAGAATTTGTATGTATATGTTTACAGTATCGTTTACAGTCAAACATTTTGATGCACTGTAGGCTCAATTTTTGATAAATCAAAAATGTGAGAATCGTAGTTTTTGTAGGACAGTCTGAAGATGCTCTGTAGCAAGTTTGGTGTCAATTGAGCAAAAATTGTAGGAGGAGATAGGTTTAAGAAGTTTCACAGTTTTTGAAAAAAAACAGAGTGATGAACTTCATAATTTTTAATAGGTTTAAATGTAGAAAAGTTTCTTCAGTACTGGGGCTACAGTTTGATGAAAGTTGTGAAGTTGTAGCACATATGGTTGATTTGTTATGAATTTTCAAAGCTTTTAAATTTAGATGCTTGCTGTAGCGCCACCATCAGGACTATTGGCTTGAGTTTACAGCTGAGGATATCTGGCATGAGACTGGACCTTTGTGCAAAGTTTGGTGAATTTTCACCCATGGGAAGTATGAT
>NC_065511.1:3789707-3790998 GCF_006386435.1 Epinephelus moara
TTATAGTTCTGGCTACTGTGGTACAATATGTTGAAAGTATATATTAATATCTGGCAGTATACATGTGTGACAATAATCATATGTGTATAGTAACAGTAGAAGTATGACTAATGACTAATGATGATTAGTTGATTAGATGTTGTAAGCTATTACCGTTACCGTCTGTCCTGCATCTCTCTCTGCCTCTGTCTCTCTCTCTCTTTCTGTCTCATTGTGTCATATGTATTACTGTTAATTTATTATGCTGATCTGTTCTGTACGACATCTATTGCACGTCTGTCCGTCCTGGAAGAGGGATCCCCTTTTTCCCCCGTTAAAGGGTTTTTTTGGGGGAGTTTTTCCTTATCCGCTGTGAGGGTCATGAGGACAGAGGGATGTTGTATGCTGTAAAGCCCTGTGAGGCAAATTGTGATTTGTGATATTGGGCTTTATAAATAAAATTGATTGAATTGACTTATCGATATTAAACCTCGGTAAACATCACGTAATCTGTGTTTTTTAATCTGGTGGAAGGTTTCTCAGTCACAGGTGAATCAACAAAGATATGATGGGTTATAGTGTGATGTGATGTGTTGCCCCATTGACTCGAGTGGAACTGACTCTAAAGTCTGGCTCCTCGAACACTGTCACTGTTGGCATGACTGTTCCTTCTTTTATATTTTCTTTGTTTCATGGTGTATAATGGGTTACCATGGCCATAGCACAACTCACATCCTTCACACTAAGGCGTCATCTTCTTAAGCCTTAAGGCTTTTCTCACCACATTTAGGGTGGAACTGGTTATCCCAGTAGGAAGGGTACATCAAAGTATAAAACCTGTAATTTCCTGTTGTCAGTAGGTGGCGCTGTAACTGTAATAATAATAATAATAATAAACTTTATTTATATAGCACCTTTCAAGAGCATAAAGAGAGTTGCAATAATCCAGACGTGACGAAACAAACGCATGTATCAACATTTCCGTCTCTGCTTGAGACACAATGGGCCTGAGTTTGGCTATGTTCCTCAGCTGGAAAAAGCAAGAGCGGATCAATAACTTCACATGTTGGTCCAGAGTCAGAGCCTGGTCCACAGTGACACCAAGAATTTCTGTAGCGAAATTTGCCCATAGGCGATAGAAGGGTTGTTTCACGATGTCTTTTTTAAATGACGATGCAATCGCGAGGTGTGGGGGGGAGACAGCGCGTGTGTGGAGCATGCTGACAAGATCGAGGCTGAACGAGGCTGAGTGAGAGGAGACAGAGGGAGGCTGCTTAGTGAGAGAGCGGACGGTGGTGGGGGGGGGGGGGGG
>NC_065511.1:3791028-3800028 GCF_006386435.1 Epinephelus moara
CACAATGTCAGGAGAAATTGAAAAGATATGCCGTCTATGTAAAGTCAACTTGCTAATTAAGGAGCCATTACATGTTCAAGAGTTTTATAAAGCTGCTCAAACGCCAAAGAGAGGCTATAAGTGATCGTTTCAGCGGCGTCGCGTAATGACACCCCCCCCCAACAGAGCAATACAAAGAATAGGTAGGAACCCACGGGAAAGCTGGGCAGTGGCAGAGCCAAACACAGGCGCCATCACTGTAACTTAGTTTCGCCAGGTAGATATGATGAGAAGAGTCCTATTGAGCATTATTAGTTTGGAGCAGACTCGACAATTTATGCTGAATTTAGAACAACTTCCTGTTTTGTAGCAAAAAGTGCAAAATGGCTGCTAACCCATGGCAATGCCACTTAATAGAAAGTCACCATGTTCACAATAAAGCTTCCTTAAGGTCTTCACACTCTTCAAAACAAATTTGAGGTGGGTCTGGTCAACTTGGGAGGAGGAGTTAATCAAAATATAAAATATGTCATTATATGCCAGTAGTTGGCACTCTAACTGTAAGTAAATCCTGGTAAGTAGACGTCTTCAGGTCAGGACTTTTATTAAACATATAAAGTTTGGGGTAGACTGGACCTTGAACAGTAGCATTTCAAACCACTTCCTGTTTTGTGGTGAAACATGGAAATCTGATGTAAGTAGTGATGACAGGCCCAGAGGGGGCACTATGACTATGAGTCAATTTGAGTATGTAGATATCTTCAGGACTGGACAATGTGAAACTTGTGGCACATTGGATTATGTAAAGTCAAGTTTCAACAGCTTTCTGTGTTCTGTCAAAACAGTAAAATTTGCTGCACTGCCAAAGCAATGCAGTTTGATGATAACTCAGCAGCTTTGCCATTTAGCATCAAGACGGTCTTGAGATTGGGTCAATGAAGTTAATCTGCTAGTAGGGGTTGGCATGTAATATTAAGTATGGAGCCTGTTTTCAGCATTAATCTTCACACTAAGTTTAAGTTGGCCGACATCCTGTTTACTTTACAGCATGGCCACAAGAGATTTTTTAAGCCTAGAGGTGATACATGTGCACACCAAATTGTGTACCTCTTGGTAAAATATGCAATGAGGACTGCTTCATTTAAATATTGTAGGGGGCGCTAACAAGCCCCCTTGGCACACCTAAGCATAAAAACCAAATCAGATAACACGTTTAAGTGCTTCTGATGGGTGTACCAAGTCTTGTGAGTTTTCAAGCATCCCTAGCCCCTCAATAACAGCATCCTGTTTCATGGAGAAAAATGCATCGCTATCGTAACAGCGTTTATTGAAAACTTAAAAGCTTTACTTTTGAGTATCATTAAGGTCTTAAGAGCTTTCTGAGCAAATTTGAGGTGGCTCTGGTTAACCTGCTACAAGAAGTAAATCGAGGTATAAAACATGCAATTTCCTGTTGCTAGTAGGTGGCACCATGACTATGATTGTAAATTGGTCTGTAGCTGTCTTCAGGCCTTGAAGCTCAGCTTCCTATGTCTTGTTCAAACCTGGGAATTAACTGCACTGCCACAGCAATGCTGTTAGACAAAAACTTCACAATAAGGCATCAATAGGGTCTTGAGGTTTTTCTGCCCATGTGGATCTGATCAATTTGCTAGAACCAGTGATGATGGGTCATCAGATTATAAAATGTAATTTCCTGTTGCCAGTCAATATTGGCCCCTAGGTCAATTCCATCTCAACCATGTGACGTTTGGGGGAGATTTAATCATGTACTGAAGAGTTAAAAATTCCCTCCTGTTTCATGGCAAAACATGGGAATTTAAAGCCTTAGCCGTGCTGTTTGACAAAAACTTAAAAGCTTCACAATGTAGCATCAACAAGGTCTTTAGATTATACTGCCAAAATCTAAAGTCAATCAAGCAAAATCTCTGGAAGGAGTTTGTTAAATACCAAAAAATGGCAAAATGCCACAAAGTGACAAGTTCTGACTGACTGACTGACTTCCTGTTGGGTTAAGGATATCTCTTAGATGTCATGTGGACAGATAGACCCCGGGTGGTGCTGCACCACCTGCCATTTTGCCCTCTGTCCAGGTAAGTGTCCTTTTTGCAAGACATGTTTTTTTCCTACATCTTTTTAATATTCTTATACTTTAGTTTTTCAATTTGGCTCATGGCGTCAATTCTTCTCTTCCTGACCTGCAATCATGGACAACCAGGTAACAATAGCGTTTGCCCTAAGCCTTAGCATTGTTTGTCACTGTTGTGAAATTAAATCACTTATAAATTATCTCAATACAGCCAGACTAACTTTGGCAAAAACCCACCCTAAAGCTTAACGAGTAAGCCAGTGTGGCATAAAATCACCAGTAGCCCTCCAGCTCTCTAGCAGGTTGGTTTGTAATTTTATTTATTCAGAGAACAGTGTTTTTAAATTTTGTGTAAAAAATTGTTGATTGTGATGATTATTTACTTTATAGACTACTATAGTCTACTCTAAGTCTTAGGATGTTACAGGCACCTTCCAATTTTCATAACTCCAAGTGAAACATCCCACAGGGTCTGCTTCTACAAAATTTCCTAGGGGGCACTATTGAGTCATTCTCAGGCATGAAACCAATAAAAGATTTTTTTATTGATGCACGTGCAAAGTGTCCTGAGTTTTCGAGCCCATTTAGCCCCACAAAAATGCAATTCTTTTTGTAAAATAATAATAAATTAAGCAATTACAACACAGTGCTCATGCCCTAATCATAAATATTGAGATTATAATAGGATGCTCACACTGGTCTTTGCTCAGGCCCTAATAATTTCTTCAGTCTCAATGAGGCCTTCGTGACCTCCTATGTTCTCACTTAAGTTGTTCTTTTATCTCAGACATGTATTAAGGTGTTACATACCTTTTTAGGCTTCTTGACATGTTTTGGCAGAAACTTGTGCCTTCCTCATAAGTATCACTTGGTGGTGGTTGTGACATGTCTTTATCAGCTGATATGTCA
Source organism: Epinephelus moara (assembly GCF_006386435.1). Taxonomy (NCBI): domain Eukaryota; kingdom Metazoa; phylum Chordata; class Actinopteri; order Perciformes; family Serranidae; genus Epinephelus; species Epinephelus moara. The sequence goes on from NC_065511.1 coordinate 3,794,006, forward strand.
ATCAGCTGATGTTAGGGAGGCGTGACCATCCTGTCAGTTTTGACAGGACAATCACGCCTCTCGCTGTCCATCCGCCCCCTCTCCAGGACGCTGATCCAGGTGTGGGAGAGCATGTATCCCCCCTCGTCCCTGTTCACCATCCCTGGGCCCCGCTGCCTTACCTTACTTTCCTCCGGACGGACAGCGGGAGGCGTAATCGTCCTGTCAAAACTGACAGGATGGTCACGCCTCCCTTACATCTATCAGCTGATAAAGACGCGTCACAACCACCACTAAGTGACACTTCTGAGGAAGGCAGAAGTTTCCACTGAAACATGTCAAGAAGCCTACAAAGGTATGTAACACCTTAATACATGTCTGAGATAAAAGAACAACTAAAGTGATTATCAGAAACTGAAGACATAATGAACACCACTGAACAACTCCTATGTTCTGTTCTCAGGGCCTAATACTAACAATAATTGTGGTTGGTGCTCACACACTAATAATGATAATTCTTTGCTTCACAAGAGGGTCCTCGTGTTGTTCATGCTCTGGCCCTAAAAATACTGGTTATTTAGGTTAATATAAAACTTGATATTACATAACATTACCTTATGCGGTTCTCCTCGGAGCACTGAGGACAGTTGCCCTCACAGTAATGGTAACAGAATGGGTCGTAGTCTTCGATACTCCATGACCCTGCCCAGTCTGTCACATTAACAGCTGTGTTGCCTCTGGGGGTTGTTAGCTCATCCTCTATGTTGCCATTGTAGTTGCCACAGAGCCCAGCAACATTACCATAGTAACTGCTGCTGATGGACACCATGACAAGTGTACACCAATCAAAAGTGACTTCAACACCGATATCACTCTGGAGTATGCCTCTAATTCCAGATTTTATTATGGAGATGCTTCCTTCTTCAAGAAGGACAGGAAGTTCTGTCTTAATACCATCCACCTAGAGACAGAAACAGAGACGGAGACAGAGAGAGAGAGTGTGGTACTGAAAGCAAATAAAATGTTATATATGCTGATAATCTTTATGACTTTAAAAATATTCAAAATATTCTGCCACACTTGGGCCTTGAAAATAACACCAAAGTAGTTGTCTTCCATTAATTAAAATATCATCAACAGGAACTTTGGAACTGCTTATGAAAGAACTAAAACAAAAAGGCAAAAAGAGCATAATGTGAGTGTTTTATTTCCCAAAACAACGATCCCAAGGATATTGTAAGTAAAAAGTGACAAAATAATTATTAGTTGGTAGTTGCTGGTTTTACATGTGGGAAGAGCTTGGTGCAATGTAATGCATAACACTGCAACACAGGGCATTGCATTTAACATGATAGTGAGTATTGAAATGATTCTGCATCAATTTGCTATATTGTGATATACATTAATGTAGAAGAAACATTCCTAAATAAATTTAATAAATATAAAAATAATAAATTTATTATTGTGATATAGATTATTGTTCAGCCCTAGTGCACCTCAAGAGTTAGTTATCAACATAAAGGATCCTTCCCATGGATCCCTACACCTGCTCTGGTTACCTCCATAGACTGTATAAAATAATGGACGTAGCCACCCGACATCATCCATTGGTTTGTGAACTGCTGTTTTGATGCCTCAGATTCACCCTCCCACCTGACTAAATTTGGATGAGAGGGAGGGAGGAGCTTTGGAGAAGCGAGGGGTGGATCTAAGTTATAGACAGCAGTGACGTCTTGCAGACATCCTGTCACTCCAAGTGGCAATGCCCTTAATTAAGTGTAACTTTAAACCTTGGTAAATTTTTTAAACAGGCAAGTTATGTCAAAATTCACCCCCTGTACAGTAGTCATGAATGGGGAAATTAACCCACAGTGACCAAAAACATTGTTTGTACCAGCCTGTACATGTTTATTTCTGCCTTCTACGATGGGTGTCAATGGGGATTGACTCACTTTTGGAGCCGGCCTCAAGTGGCCATTGGAAAAACTGCAGTTGTCGTTAGTTGCCTTACCACAATTACACGCAGATCAGGTGAAACGGAACCTCTAAATCCGGGCCCTGTACCAGGTTGCGTGTCCAAAAAAGCTGTGTAACAGGTAAAAATGTGTATACTAGCCTATATATGAATAGATATATACATATACACACATATGTTTATGTGTAACACTCATGTCCTGTTACTACATCTTGCTAACTTGGCTGTACTGCATGTCACTAACTCGGCCTCTTCTCCGGAGCCTTTGGGCTCCACTGTCTCGCAGGTCAACTTATATTGCAGCGGTGCCTGGATAGTGTGACGTGTGTGGTTGTGCTGCTGCCGTGGTCCTGCCAGATGCCTTCTGCTGCTGCTGTTATCATTAGTCATACTTCTACTGTTATTATACACATATGATTATTGTCACATATGTATACTATCAAATATTAATATATACTTTCAACATATTGTACCACAATAGCCGTAATTATTATTATAATATTATTACTTTAATTAATGTTGTTGTAAGCTACTGTCATTACCATCTGTCCTGCATCTCTCTCTGTCTCTGTCTCTCTCTCTGTCTGATTACTGTTAATTTATCATGTTGATTTGCTCTGTACGACATCTATTGCACGTCTGTCCGTCCTGGAAGAGGGATCCCTCCTCAGTTGCTCTTCCTGAGGTTTCTACCATTTTTTTCCCCGTTAAAAGTTTTTTTTGGGGAGTTTTTCCTTATCCGCTGCGAGGGTCATAAGGACAGAGGGATGTCGTATGCTGTAAAGCCCTATGAGGCAAATTCAAATTAAAATTTCTAATAAGTCATCATTTAAGGCATTTTGCCTTAAACTGACAGGACAGTTAAGCATGAAAGGGGGAGAGAGACAGAGGGAGTGACATGCAGCAAGGTGCCACAGGCCAGAGTCGAATCCGTGCCGCTGCGGCAAAAGCCATATATGGGGCATTCTACCGATTTTGTGCAAAGTGCTGTCCCTTGACAAAAAAACAACAAAAATGATATAATTGAGTATTCAGACATAGATATTTACAAAGATTATGTTATGACCTATTTAAACCCAGGACATTAAATGAAAAAGTGATAAGCTAAATAAATACAAAATCACCATTTATAGGGTACTTTCTATTGGGAAGTAGCTGTCCCCAACCATGAGCTCTAAAATTCAATTCATGTAAATAACACTTAAAACATTTTTCATATTTTTTTCAAAAGTGTAATTTAAAACATCTTTGTGATTAAGTTTAAACACAAGTTGAAAGATTTAGATGTATTGTGGGATTAATTTTTAAATTAAGAAACTATGCTAAAAAGATAGTGTCCCTTGTTTTCATGTCACTACTGAAACACAAGAGTTTTAATGCTCTGGTTGAGTCTGGATTTTAGCCACACCCCATAATTTCTGAGAAGGGGGGTAGTACTGCACCCCCGTCCCACATGGCTGAATGGTAAGTCGCTGACTCCCATCCTTTTTTAAATAAATGTCTTCCAAAGTCTGAAAATCAGTGTGTAACTTTTAAAACTGTCACTACCGAACACATGTTCTCTTCAATTATGAAAAATCTGGGGGGTTTATGCAAAATATTATGTTTTTCTGTGTGAACAACTCTTCAAACATGTGCTTGTTAGCCATGTGACTGCTAGCATTCTTTAGTTATCCTGAAAAATAGCTAGGATTGTCACTACCGAAACAGTCACTACCGAAACATACGGTAAAGTTTCGGTAGTGACATGATCATTTCGGTAGTGACAAAACGGAATGGTCAGTAGTTAAACCCCATAATTTTGTGGTCCAAAGTCTTGCTCTTCTCTGCTCTACTCTACCCTGGTCTACTCTACTCTGCTTTACTCTATTCTGCTCTACTCTGCTCTACTCTACTATACTATAATCTACTCTGCTCTGTTGTACTCTGCTCTTCTTTGCACTACTCTGCTCTGCTCTACTATACTCTACTCTATTCTGCTCTGCTCTACTCTACTCTATTCTGCTCTGCTCTACTCTGGTCTACTCTACTATATACTGCTCTACTTTGCTCTACTCTACTATACTCTGCTCTGCTATACTCTATACTCTGTTCTACTCTGCTCTGCTTTGCTCTACTCTGCTCTACTTTGCTTTACTCTGCTGTGTTCTGCTCTGCTCTACTTTGCACTGCTCTGCCACACCCCTATACTCGGCTCTGCTCTACTCTACTATGCTCTGCTCTACTCTATTCTGCTCTGCTCTGTTCTACTCTGCTCTACTCTGATATACTCTGTTCTGCTTTACTCCGCTCTACTCTGCTCTGTTCTCTACTCTGCTCTGTTCTACTGTGCTCTGCTCTACTCTACTATACTCTGCTCCACTCTACTTTGCTTTACTCTATTCTGCTCTACTCTGCTCTGTTCTACTTTGCTCTACTCTGCTCTACTCTGATATACTCCGTTCTGCTTTACTCTGCTCTACTCTGCTCTACTTTATTCTACTCTGCTCTATTCTATTCTGCTCTACTCTGCTCTGTTCTACTCTGCTCTACTATACTCAGCTCTACTCTACTCTACTTTGCTCTTCTCTGCTCTACTCTGCTCTGCTCTACTCTATTCTGCTCTACTCTGCTCTACTTTGCTCTACTCTACTATACTCTGCTCTACTTTGCTCTATTCTACTATACTCTGCTCCACAATACTCTTCTCTACTCTACTCTACTCTACTCTGCTCTCTCAAAAATTAAATTGTTTTATTGACCACAAAACATTTGTCTTTGTCTTTGTAATATTCCCACCATAAGGCATACATTTGAGGAAACATGATGCAACCTTAAAAACAGTATAGTGGTCACTACCGAAACAGGACAGTCACTACTGAAACACTGGGTGTTTTGTAAAAAATAAAGTATATTGAGTTATCAACTAAAGTATTATGATGCTAATCGGTTACATTTATGTTCTGTTTCATCAGTTATTAACTCTGAAATCAATCTGATCAGCGTTATGCATTTTACAAAGAAAGATTGCATTTAGATTTTGAAGAATTCTATAATTTGAACTTCGAAATTTGTTAAAATATTAATTTTTATAGATTTAATTGTGAAAACCTTCAGTCAAAATTTGTAAAAATTTAAATCTTTAGACAAGGGAAGGAACAGGCATAACAGGTTGATATATATTTTTTTGTAGAATATAATACTATATGTTTCGGTAGTGACAAATTTTGGGAGAGGAAAAACATTCCAAAACAGTCTGAAAATACAATATAAAAATTTACAGTCATTTTACTAGATATGTGATCTTTACATATGGTACAATATATATAGGGACAAAGTTTTGGAAATAAAACATACAAAATTTCAAAATATTTCCAGCCTGACTTTGCACACATTCGGTAGAATGCCCCATATATGGGACGCCTGCTCTATCCACTAAGCCACTACCATCCCGTCAAAGACAATTCTGCTTGCTAAATTTCACATGCTGCCTCTCTCTCCTTGGCAGCTTTAGCGGTGTTACTTTTTTTACGAAACACCACACCACACCACGGGTGTAAAATAAGCTGATTGCTTTTTCTCTCCGGTTGCCATGGTGAATCGAGGTATTGGGGCTCCACTGATGATAGCTTTTTATTGTGGTTGTGCATGCGCTTAACTCAAGGTGTACCTACTCAGAGTTGATTGAACTAATTCAAATCAGCTGTTCTGGAACTGGATACTCAGAGTTTCCCATCTCAGGGTAAGTCAACTCAGAGTTCAGGATTAGACTCAGTTTGTTGAACCTCCTACCTGGAATACCCCTCTGATCCCATCATCATATTTGTCACTGACGTGGAGGACTCCAGTGATGAAACTTTGCAGCCCGAGGATGAGGTGGCAGTGTACATCGAGTTCAAGACCAGTGTTGGGCAAGCTACTTGGAAAGTGTAGTGAGCTAAGCTACTAGTTACTCTAATATTAAATGAAGCTTCACTACATCAAAGCTATCACCCTCAGAAATGTAGCAAGCTAAGCTACAGCAAAATGAAAGTAACTAGTGCAACTACATCCAAGCTTTTTACTAAATTGAACCAACTTTGTGCCAAGT
>NC_065511.1:3800534-3817635 GCF_006386435.1 Epinephelus moara
TTTTTTTCTCCCCTGGTCTGCTGTCAGCAGAGAGCGGCGGCTGCAGCGGGGATTTCAGCACCACGGACAGCGTACGTAAAAAGACTTGACAAGCGTCTCCTTTAAATGTGTTTGCTGCTAGTGAAATTATACATAGGCCTAATAAATGAAGACAGTGACATATTTTCAATAAAAAACAATGAGCTGAACGTTCATTTCAAGCTTTTGTAGTACAACGAGTTTCAGAATTATGCGAGTGCGGCCGGAGAGCAGGTGGCAGTGTTTGATGCAGGAAACAAGATATGGACTTGAAAATCAATTTCGGAGTGGGGGTCGCTCGGAACGGCGGTGTTTGGGAATGGAGGGCTGTCCCCTGTCAGGTTCATGCGGAAGTGACTCTGTGTGGTAGCGGTGACAGTTTTATTTCAATTCATAACAGAAATCCCCAGCTCGTTTGAGCTTCAGAAATGATTTTGGAAATGTAGCTTGTGTGGACGCTACCGCGCTAAGTGATCAATAAAAGAGCTTAACTACTGAGAAGTTACTTGATTCAGAAAACAGCGACGCTACCACCAAGCTACTGAGAAATGTAGTTAAACTACAAACGTCCGCTACTGTATTGACGCTACTGCTCAACACTGTTCAAGACACCTAAGAAGTATACCTTTGAGGTTTTATAGTGGTGAAAGGAGCATGCTAAAATGTCTCCTAACCTGGCAGTGATTGAGCAGAATGTGTTCATCATCCTGCCATCGAGCACAGCCAGTGAAAGAGACTTTTTCTCCGCTGGATTTATACTTCAAGGACGTCAAGAATTTGAGTGACTGTAGCCTGTGTATGTTCAATGACGGGCAAGGGTTGGGTCGCGGGACCTTTACTAAAGGGTACAGCTTTGGCTTAGACATAATGACGGGTAACACGTTGGTTCTGGTCCTGAGCTTTACAGGTATGGGTGGGTGCGGGTTTCAAAAAGGGACCCGTGCAGGACTGTAATCGACAGTTGACCTGTTCTGGATGTACATACCTTTGGGCAAGACTCTAACCTACAATCTGGATGGATGCTTACAATGTATTAATAAATATTTTAAAAGTTTTCTCTTCTTCTCTGAAATTGTTTATGTAGACACAGGTTGATCGTCTGACCACTTTCTTAACTGAACTTTGCTTTAGCTCACTGTATCCCTATATCTCAACAAACTGATCCGCAAGGCCAGTGACGTTGTGGGAACGGAGTGTGACTCTCTGATGGTGGTGTCAGAGAGGAGGATGCTGTCTAAGCTACGAACTATCTTGGACAATGTCTCACACCCACTCCACCATGTGCTGGTCAGGCACAAGAGTACTTTCAGTGGGAGACTCATACCACCTAAATGTACCACTGAGCGCCACAGGAAATCATTCCTGCCTGTGGCTATCAAACTGTACAACTCCTCCCTCTGAGTGGCCCTGAGACTTTTTCACACACTGCAGTAATTTAATTTAACTTGTGCAATAACCCCATTCAGCCTGACTGTATATATTCTGTTTGTGTAAATAATCTTGTTCAGTTTACAATATATATATGTATATATATATATATATTTATTTACGTTTATGTTTGTTAATCATTCCTGTTTATTTAACTATATATTTGTTAATACTACTGTTTAAATTTCTTATATTTTCACGTATCTTTCCTCTCTTGCAAGGAGCACCTGTAACATAAATAATTTCCCCTCGGGGATGAATAAAGTATTTCTGATTCTGATTCTGATCTCAGCAATTATAGTAAGATGGTCAGTCCAGTGTCATCATCACTTACAGCAAGACTGGCTCACACTACAACTAAAACAAAACAAAACAAAACAAAACAAAACAAAAAAACAGAACAAATTTTCTAAATTTTCCTGTAATTGTGTGAATAAAAAAGATGTAATCACATTTTCAGTGTAACTAAGAATTGTGCATGAAAAGTTGGAAGCTGATGTTCTGAAGTAAGACCCACCAATACGACTCCTTTGTCAGCTGCTGAGATAGATATATGGTGGCCCAACATCTCCACAGTGACTGAACGCACAAAGGAGCCTTCAGAGTTCCCGCGGAGCTCATTCTTCGTGGTCACAGTAACGTCTGGTAAGAAGGGATCAAGTCCTGAGCAAGTCAGAATAGTTCATGTTATATTAAGCAAGACAACAGTGTGTGAGCTTTATAACAATGTATGCATATGTGTATGTGTCAGGCAGTGTTTAGTTAATAAACTGTGAGTTTTGTATACTCTGCAGCTCAGTTTTGGTTGATTTGGAAATTCAACCACATAACTCACAGGAAAACACAATGCATAGTGTTGTTTGTACCAATTTATGAATATTGAACTCAAGTGGTTGGGGAGGGGGGCCCATTCTAGGCAACACAATGGAGCAATAATAAAATCAAGAGGTCATAAACATGAACCTTGCCATTAATGTAACTTCAAAGCAAACTATTTTTAATTTTTGTAGTTCAAACAGACACCTGTGTAAATATATAGAGCTGGTGTAATACACTGCTGTTACTGAAAAATGAACTGAAAAAAGAATCAACAGCAATATTTCTTCGGAAACAGTGTCCCTGTTACTCTGGATGATCCAGGGTACTTCTAAAGAAAACTGCTGATAAGGTAAGTTCTTTTATAAGTCAAACCTAAGGGCTGTGCCAACAAGGCAGATCAGTGGCTTGGTGAAGTATGTTGAGTCTAAAGCCAGAGTTTTCCGTCTTACAAAGGCGGTTCTCTTTAACCTGGCTAGACTGCCATAGTTACTGATGAACTGATCCTAACAGAGTTAGGTCTGCAGGGAATCAGTTAAAAAGCGCCTATCACAGCTACTTTGAATAACATCACTAGAGCAAACTTGAATATACACTTGATCAAACTTGTTGAGCCTTAACGTTACATAAATGCCATCAAACTAAGCCATGCAATTACAGTAACCCTTACTGAATGCATTACAATGCTTTTTTTTGTTGTGTACACTGGACCTACAGTAGGCCAATATCATTGATGCTGAAAATATGAGCAATAATATTGTTTTATTTTATTCATAAGGCTGTTCTTGCTGAACTACTGAATGTGTCTGTAGTGTTCTCTGGTCCATCTGCCAAAACTGGCAACAAAATAAGCCTCCTACAAAATCACAGGTAGCATTTATTATTGCTTCACTATATTATCAATCAGGAAGACATTTAATCACATTTGAAATGTGGTTTATAATTACTTCAAACAAGAACATTGCCACTAAATTATGTATTAATGCTTGGTCCTAATGTTTCTGAAGTCAATTTACATGGCTGGTAGGCTTATATTTCAGCTGACAGAACACAGATTAGAAAGGTTAGTATTGTGATACTGTATTCTGTCAAGTTTATGTTCATATGTTTGTGTCCAGTTCCTGTTTTATTTTGAAATGTGTTCTCATTGTTTTTAGTGTTCCTTTTTCTTTCTGAGTTTTCCTACCTTTGTTGATTACCTCATGTGTTTCACCTGTGTCTTGTTCCAGTCACCTGTGTGTAGTTAGTAATCAGCCCGTATGTATTTAAAGGCCAGTGTTGCAGTGTTGCAGTGTGGCAGATTGTCATTGTTGCCTTAGTGTGTTCATGCTCCCCAGCCTTTGCCTCATGTTCGATTCCCTGGCTTTTGACTCAGCTTGGATTTATGGACTTTGCTTTTTGAGTTATTTCCCAAAACAAAGTTTTGTGCCTTCCCTGACCGCCTTCACATGTTTGACCCCTGACCTCCTACATATAGATTTGAATTTGATAAACTGCTCTTGGTGTTTGATGATTTTTCTCTGCTACTGAGTCCCAGTTTTGTACCAAATCGTTATAGGCATTTATCACAGATAATGTTCAATCAATACAACTAAAGGGATTTTCCACATATCCTTCATCATGGAATAGTGGTAATATATGTAAATGCACTTCTTGAGTATAATGTTTAAATCTGCTGCATTGAGTTTAAAGTTTAAGAGCTTTAAAATGTGCAGCTGTCATTTAAAAATAAAGTGGTAGAGTGGTAAATTAATTACAGGCCTACTGACTTGTGAATTCACACAGTTAGTCATTTTCAGCCAGTGTTTCTTGCTCACCAGCGTTGCTTTTTACTCTTACTTTTTAGAATATTCTTCAAAGGCAGAAGTAGATGGCATGCAATCCATTATTTTGAATACTTGTTTCATGGGAACATGCACAGAGCCTGAAGCAGAAAGCCTGTGTTAACAGAGGTCGTTTATAACCACCGTTGTGGTACTCATTATCTGTGACCAAGGCTTGAGAGTTTGTCGAGCCAGCTCAGACAAAGAGAGCCTGGCTCTATTGAACTGGCTTTGTAGTACAGCCCTCTGCTTTGTGAACCCTTTACAGAGCAAACAAACCAACACTTATCTGTTAGATTATTATTAACCTGTGGTGTTGACGAGGACGTAGGTGCAGGTTCCTTGGAATGAGAAGCTCCTGCCATCAAATGTTGTGTAGTGTGGGTCGCCAAAAGCCCAGCATAAGGCCTTGGAATCAGGAACACACACTCCTTGGCCTTCCGACACCTCACAGTGTTCTTTTACCCTGCACTCAACTTCAGCACAAGGATCTGGAACAGATACACACACAGTATCAGTATTGGTGAGTTATTCTTAAAGTCCATCCATCAAACCATTTTTTGCAACTGCTTATCCCCTTAACCTGAATTAGCTATCTCCACTATGCTCAAAGGAAATAAAAAATGCAAAGAAAAAAAAAAATTCCATTGCTTTTTTCTTAGCGGCTGTAGCTGATTCAAGGTGACATTGGGTGAAAAGCAATGTAAACCCTGGACATTTGGGTGGATTTTTCATGGTAAGAGAATTATTGATTATACATTTTTACATAAAAACAACAACAAAACAGATAATACCCTTTAGTCTTGACTCTTGGATTTTTTTCTTGTAGTATTTTTTACATTTTTACATTATTTTTTCTGTGACCTTGAACACTAGTTAGTTTCCTGTTCCTGTCAGTTTCTCAGTTGTGATCCAAAGTTCTTGTACAGTTGTCTTGTACAGTTGTTTCTTATAGTTGTGTTTTAACTGTACATCTGTTTGATTTGATTGTGTAAGCTATTTTTAGCCAAGAGCGTCTCTTCCTTTGTAATGGTCTTAAGCTTTTTCAAAGAGACAAACAGGTCAGTAGCCTGTGGAAAGACAGTTAGCACATCCAACATATTTGTTACTCTCTTACACAGTCCACATGCTGCTAAGTGTGCAGAGTAGAGAAAGTGGCTGGCATTTGGACTTCTCTCTCTCTTTCACTGTTCACACAGCTACTTATGATGATTTTAGCGAGCACAATAAAAATGCAACACCGTGAATGTCTTCCACGAGTTCTTGCCATTATCCCAATTTGAATGACTCATCAAATCTTGCTCGATGACACCCAGCTTTTCACCCTGCTTCTCTTCTATACAAGAATCACACTACTTCATCACAGTGGCCTTGAACATTCCCATGGAACAAACACCGATTAGCCACAAAATTAAAACCAGCTGCTGGTTAAGTGAATAATGAAATGTTCTGTTGGGAAACCTTGGGTCCTGGCATTCATGTGATCACTTGATGCGCTCAACCAACCCAAACACCATTGCAGACCAAGTAGTGGGGTCTAGGGAATTTGGAGTAGACAGGGAAATCTTAAGCTCTTTGTCACATTCCTTGGGTCATTCCTGAGAAGTTTTGCAGTGTGGCATGGCGCATTGTCCTCCTGGGGGGCATCTGCCAATTGGGAGTGCTGCTGCCATGAGGAGGTGTACTTGGTCTGCAACGGTATTTGGGTGGGTGGAGCACGTCAGGTGGCATCATCATGAATGCCACGAGCCAAGGTTTCCCAGCACAACATTGCATTGTAACAACATGATCAATGGTTTTAATTTTCTCTGTCAGGGATTTTACTGTTGTGGCTGATTGGTGTATATTGCTAAAGCAGAACAGTTGCAGATGAAAGTAGGTGACTGGGTTGGTAGTAGATATTTATCTTATAACAACATAACAAGCGAGAAAGTCTGATCAAACAAGCTAAAAAAGTTGTGTTTCACTGCCCTGTCTGGATGAGTTTTCATCCACCAGAAATGTCACAGTGTACTGACACAACTGAGAGCACTCTACATCACCTCAACAAGGTGAGATGTGAAACCTGTGGAGGTCAGATTTCCAGCTGTTGTTACATTGCTTTATAAAGAATCAACACAATATTCCAGACACAGAGTGGAGCAAAAAGTTGTCAGAACAGAAGCTTTCTGTACATTATAGAAACACATTTTTGACAAGGCCAGATAATAAAAGATCACAGTCACTCAGTGAGTATTTGACCTCTGGGGTAGCAGCCAATTGTCCCATCCCTGTTGCGACACTCCTCTCCCTCTTTGCAACTTGTGGATTTGCAGCTGAACTGTCCAGACTGGCAGACACAGAACTCTGAACAGTCCTTCCGTAATACTGATGAACCTGACTGAAAAGAGTCACTCATACATTAAAACACACACAGAATCAATGGCCACTGATATGCTAAATATAGAAGATCTTGTGCATATTCATCTGTCCTTGAGATTTTACTATTTTCCATTAACACATGACAATAATGCACCCTATTTCTGATATAATCTTAGCTTGTTTAATATTGATAATATATTTTCCATTATTGTTTTTATGGTCTTAATTCAGCTGTACAATGAGAAATCAAACACACAATTACAATGGTTAGATGTAAGGTGCTATTTAAGGATGCCTTTTAATTATTTCATGATCTTACATTAAAAAAATCATATTGAATATTAATTTCAATCACCCAAATATTTTACCAACATTCTCTGTGTTGTGGAATTACTGAGTTCAGGAGCACTGTTGGTCAGGACTAAGAACAGACTAGATGTTAGTAAGCTATTCACTGTACTAAATAAGCACTATGATGAAGAAGGTGATGTGGATGACGATGATGATAATTACCCCATAATACTGTCCATCCACTTCACAGCCACATTTCTCCACGGGAACACAGTGGACTCCATCAGACATGAGGCCGTCATCACACTGGCAGCCCTCCTGGCACACTGGGCAGGGCTCTGACCTCTGCAGGGAGAAGCAGGTGGAGGAGCAGGAAGAGGAGCACAGCTCATAGTGACTTCCTGCTGGACATGTCACGGCTGCAAGAATAAACAAGGCCAAGAGGGTCAGTGTTGAGGAGGTTTGTTTGGATATCTGTCACCTAAAATTATTGTGTAGCAATTTTTCTGATTTATGGTTTGTAGAAAAAACAGCTTTTTGAACTCTCCCAAAAACTAGATTGTAAGTAGATGGACAGAATGAGATGGGCCACTCTGAGGGTCAAATGTTTATGACTTTGCCCCCGGTCTCACCTCAAAGTTGAGTAACTCTTTCACTGTCATTCTGACGCTGAGGGTGGTAAAGGTGTTAAGTGGAAATCCTCCAGATCCCAGTTTGCCGATTACTATCCTGGGAAAAATCCAGTGTTTTGACAACTCAACCACCACTCCAGATGGGAGTCGTAAGTTCAGAATGAATTCTTGAGCAGAGACTAAGTTTCTCTTGTAACCAACTTGAAATGTCTCTTGAATGTAAACTATACATTTTATACATTTTCTAACATTGTAACTGTGCATAATCCTTGTTTTCTTAGTTGAATGATATGTTTTTTTTCCACTCTTGTCGGTCATAGTATAAGTAAATTATAATTTCACGTGTTTAATCCGGGTCCATGTCATTGGTTCGACAGCCCATTGGTTCAACATCCCATTAGTCCGACTGTCCGTGGTGGTGAACGGCTCGCGGCGGGCGTATGGTGCGCCGCGACCGGCTTGAGGCGGAGCAGGCTCACGGCTTATGTGTTTGTCACTTTCTTTTTCATTTTAACCCACACCATGATCTTTTCCTGACCCTAACCAAGTGGTTTTTGTGCCTAAACCTAACCAGACCTTAACCACAGGGCATCATGATGATTTCGGAATGGACTTCGGAACAATGAGTTTAATATGGTCGGAACAATGGGATGTCGAACCAATGGGCTGTCGAACCAATGGGCAGTTCCTGTTTAATCCCTCATTTAACATGGAGTCATACTGCCATCTTGTGACGATAGTTAAAAAAGGTTTCCGTAGGAATCCCATATTATATTCCAAGTTAAGATATAGTTGGATTGATTAATCAACTTGTCTTTATTAATATGAGCTTTCTCATTTAGTATGTTTAAGTAACTGTAGACTACGTTTGTTTGTACACAAAACAATTTTACACTTGTGTTTCGCTGATATATGTGGTATAATAATCATATTAAATCTAATTTGATGTTAAGAGCCGATTTTGACCACAAAGGGAAGAGTACGCATCTATCGCATGTAACATGTTAAAGTATATAATCTTGCAAAATAAAGTTCATTGAGTTTCCTCTGAAATAAAGTAATTACTAAACTAAGAGACCTGCCTTGCCTCAAACACACCCACTCAACCTGGTCGGATAACACTACTGAGTTTGGCGCATCTCCGTACTTTCCTCTTTACTTTTGTTCCTTTACATTGTTTTATACGCGTTGATAATAACTTTGATAATAATATCGAATGGCAGACAAGATTGTTTTTAACCTTATCATAGACGAGTAGCCACAGCTAAATAAATAAGCTACTATTCGACCTGCAACTCCATCAAAGATTCATCGGATCCAGCGCTGCCAGACACCTGCCAAAGTGTCCACAAAGCAGGGGTTCTTTTGCCAAACCAAGAGATTTTCCGCAGCCTAAAATCACCTACGTGTGAGGACCACCTAAAGGACACCGCCATCAGGCTCCACTATTCATTTACCCAAATGCTGAACATTTAGCCTAAATAAATCTTCATTTATCGCCAAGTTGTTGTCTGTGGATATTTCTTTTGAGCAGGAACTAAGATCAATGTGTAGAGAATTCATAACCCATGTATTAAGATTGATTCATGATTGATAAGTGTACTGACGAATTAATAATTGGTTCCCGGAGTTATTAATTTGATTAGTTACTTCCCTCCATCGGAGGGTGGTGCCCCAAAATTTATGACAGTGCAAACATTTTCTAAAGGTATTGCTCCTACAGGTTTTAAATAATTCTCAAGTTAGTGGTTTTAATGTGGCACATTTACTCGTGATATTGTTTTGGAAGATTAGAGTAGACCATCCAGCCCAGCCTTCGAAGGAAAAAGTTTCTGGTGATGTAACTGCACCCCAACACTGCATCCTGGATCATGGATTATGTCACTGGTCAGCCACTCTGAGATTGTGATAAGCAACACTGGCACACCCCAAGGAACTGTACTGGTGCCATTCCTCTTCACGGCCTACACTTCAGACTTTGGCCTTAACTCTGGTTCCTGACACCTCCAAAAGTCTTCTAATGACTGATGCACCAACAAAAAAAACAAGGAAGAATACAGAGGACTGAGACAGAGCTTTGTCACATGGAGCAGCAGCAATCAACTGAAGCTCAACATCAGCATGACTAATGTCCAGAGGCCTGTACTACGAAGCAGCATTTGGAGCTAGCGGGGTAACTTCAGGGTTAACGGGCGCCTGTCCATGGGCAGCCCCCTCACTCTCACATCTCTCCATTTAAAGGAAATGGCCACTTTAGAATGAAAATACAGACAGTACTTACTGACCCTCATGCCGACAAGAAGTCAAGTGTAGTTTTTTTAATCCACAAAACTCGTTCAGGGTATCGGAGGATAAGTTACTTATGCCAGTGATTTATGTCAGTAAAGAAGCAGTGAGAATTTTCTTTTCTTTATATATTCTTTTATTAATCCCCAAGGGGGAAATTCAAGCTTGCTTTGTTTACATGGCAACTCGCGTGAGACTCGAGAACTAGCACCACCACTAGCCATCAGCTAGTCTCGCGCGAGTTGCCATGTAAACATAGCACACCTGGGGCAGGGCAGGCTAACTGACCACGGTGAGAAATGATGCTATAAAAGTGGAGTAAATTACATCTTTTCAAGTCAATTTTGCATGCCGCAGCTTCAGGGCACTTGGATTACGATGGACGAGCTGTTCTGACGTTTTTGAAATGCATTAGCGGAGTTTTATTACATTTTCAAAATGTGGGCTCCATGCACTTCAAGTGTAGCTGTTATTCCAGCTAGCTGTTATCCTCAGTAAGTACTGTCTGTATTTTCATTCTAAAGTGGCCATTTCCTTTAATGCATGTGTAGGTCCTGTTTGTGCATGTGTGTGTATTTCGGGCCTGTGTGTATATGTATATGACAACAGAGTGAAAAGCTTGAATTTCCCCTTTGGGGATTAATAAAAGAATATAAAAAAATAAAAACTTCTCACTACTTCTTTACTGGCATAAATCACTGGCATAAGTAATTTATGCTGAACAGCTAATCTACATCGGAGCAGGTTATGTTCAGTGTATTGAACCTGTGTTGACATGCTTTGTTCCAGTCAACATCCCGATCTCTGCCCAATCAGATTACTGAAGAAATAAAAGTAATGATGGGCGAAAGTCAAGAGTCTCAGGTAAAAGAAGAGTAATCTATATTGTTATAGGTCAGTAGAATCATTTCATTGTTCCAGGGCTCCATTTCCACTGGTTTTAGAACAGAGCTTATAACAACCACAGGAATCATTTACAACACTAAACAGATGATTTTAGCAGGATTTGAACTTATGCAAAGTTTATTTAAGCCCACAGTGAATTATTTCTACACTGATTTCATCACTGTAGCTAAAAATAACATGAGACACAAAAAGATAATATTTTGTTACAAAAATAATCCACACGCTGTTAATTGGCACCCTTTAGTATAAATGCATTATTTGGGTCAGATAGATCTCATCAGTCATTAACTAGGCTACTTTACCACCCATTACTTTGATAGGCAAAACAGTCTGACGTTACTTTGAAGTGTTTTATGTGACATATTCAGAGTAGTTTCGTCATCATCTAACTAAATAGCTAAAACTACTCTACACTAATGTCACATGTAGCCTAGTGATACCTACACATACTATTTAAGTCTCTGCTAACGGTAAATTTTTGGATAGTTCTTTCAATGCTTCTACATTTTCCATTTACAGATCACAGAGTATTGTTTACATATCATGCTGCTGACAATTTACTGTCTCACAGTCACAGACACTTCAGTTCATTTCATCTCATGATGTGACGCAGCCTCCTTCATTCATGGCTCTGAAATCGCTCGAAATTAACACCCTCGCCTCTTTCACATGAACACGCTCATGGCTGGACAGGAAAACCCAGAGTTGACTGAACTAGTTGATAACCAGCTTTGTAGTACTGGTTATCCAGACGGCCAATGTGACAAGTTAGTCAAGCCAGATAATGAAAAGTTATCCTGGGTAAGCTGAACTGGCTTTGCAGTACAAGCCTCTGGTGGTGGACTAGCAGAGGAACAGGATTCCCTCTGACCCTGTTATCATCTGGGGTATAATCAACAAATCAGCAATAAAGTGGACTGGTCAAACAACTATCCTCTTCAGAAAAGGGCAGGGCAGACTGTTCTTCCTCTGGAGGTAATGGCAGTTGTACCATCCATGACTTGCACCTGCATGATTAACTGTGGCAGAAGGGCAGCTCATTCAGCCTAAAACTTATTCCATTATTCATTCTTTACTTTCTCTGTTTATCCGTCTGTGTGCTTAAGCAACACTGGAATTTCCTGCCTGGGGATCTGCCTTGCCTTGCCTTGCCTCGGTAGCATGACTGCAGTTACTAACACCTCTAGGAAACATAACTGGACAAGTTGGAATATTTTCATTTTCATTATTTCATACATTGTGTGTGAAAACTGGGGATATAACTTTTATCAGTGTGACAGAACAAAGGACTAGCCCGTTCCTGCTCACCTGATCTGGAGTTACTGTACGTTCAAACCAGAAGCTTCCAAAGAGGCAAAGTCTCTTGCCAACGCCCAAGAAGCACGACTGTCAAAAATATTTGTGGCAGCTTTGGTCGCTCTAGTCACTCATCACGTGAATCACTGAATGTTTGATCGTGCTTTTCAATTTAAAGGAGCCAGCCAAAGCAGGGAGTTGCCGCTTGCTGTTGTCCAGTCAAAAAGCTCAAGGTTGGCCTACAGAAAGTTATGCTTACCCCCGAAAATCGTATCGACTCAACATGGAAGATGATATTGCTGCTGTAATGTGTGCTGCTGCCGTCTTGTGCATTCGAAGACGGCGTCGCCATTGGGTCTGGGTGCACGAAATCCTCTGGCACCGTGATCAGCACCGTGAATTTCATCAACCTGATCTCACAGAAACACGTGAAATGATCACGACCTCTTAACACCGCATTCCGTGGTGGCAGCACGTAATGGGTTGAAATTACGTGCCAGTACCACGGAAACAATGCCAATGTAAAGTCAATTAGGATCCTTTTTCATGGTGGACACGCAAATTGGGAGCGTGCCTATATTCCCACAGCCCTGTGTTCCCACAGCCCTATGTTCCCACAGCTCTATGTTCCCACATTTCCTTTTTCATAAAATTGTATCAGATTTTATCCCCCTTTCTCCCTCTTTCTCAGCCGAAACCCTTTTCGATCAGCCTATTTTATTCTTTCTTGTAATGATTGTGATTGTGACAATTTCCGCTGCTGCTGATCAAAATAAAATTACTCATTCATTCATTTATTATAAAGTGCTTCCAAAAAATCTTGTGGGAGGATAGGGCTTAAATTGAAGGTAAATGTAGGAACAAAAGACCTAAATTTGAAAATGTCCTAGAAATGTGGGAACATAGGGTTTAATTTTGAGAAAAATCTTAGAAATATGGGAACTGTGGGAACATAGGGCCTAATTTTGAGAAAAATCTTAGAAATGTGGGAACATAAGGCCTAATTTTAAGAAAAATCTTAGAAATGTGGGAACATAGGGCTTTGGGAACATAGGGCCTAATTTTAAGTGAAAAATAATTCTTAGAAATGTAGGAACATAGGACTGTGGGACCATTGGGCTGTAGGAACATAGGGCTGACCCCCACGAATTCCCTGATTCAACAACGTCCTGTATACATACAAAAACACGGAAGTGTTCTTGATATTAAAACTGCAAATATATTCCTCTGTTATAATTTCCCACCAATAATAATAATAATAATAATAACATGATAGTTCACCTGTACTAGATATTTGATATAGGCCTATTCAAATATTCAGTTCCACAAACATTGTTTCTAGAGAACTTGCTAAAATATCTGAAATTAACCATCATCCTTACTTTTTCTTAACATATTTCATCTAGGTGCAGTGTCATTACTAGTTTGGCTTTACTAGACATTTGATATATTCAGTAGATGTATCTTTTACGACTCTATTTTACAACAAGCCGCAAAAAACCTACCGTCCCAAAAATGCCGTTTTTAGAGTACTATCTAAAATATCTGAAATTAGCCGACATCCTTGCTTTTATTCTTAACATAGTTCATCTAGGTGCAGTGTCATTACTAGTTCGGCTTTACTAGATATTAGATATATTGGGTAGATATATCTTTTTACAACCCTATTTGGAACCCTACTTTTCAAATCAGAAGAACTACAACTATGTTGCTGATATGTATCAAGCTGCATGGCACGGTCCCAGGGAATTATAGTAGTTTTAAAAAATAAAAGTGTTTTTCCTAGATTTGGAAGTTGTAAATACTGAATTGAGAGTACACTGTGGACTTTAAGGGGGTGGTAAACACACTTGTGTAATCAGATTTTAAATATCTAATTTCTAAGTGGGTGAAAATTAATTTTATCCATATTTTATCCATATCTGACAGCACCCCCAGTTGTTGACTACACTCACATGATAGTTGAGGCCAAGAGCTCTCTATAACAGTTGGTCCCATGTCTGTACCCCCTTTTGTTGCTGAGTTATAAGCCCTCAAACATGCACTGAGGTCAAGGTTCAAAGGTGAATGGCTGAAAGCAGGAGCCATGCAGAATCTTCATACTGACATATGTTACTCTACAGGTTGAGACCTTTCCAATGATGTATTTCGTTTAGCTCTACGACAAAGTTTTGATTTTTTCATTTTTTGGACACAAGCCATGCCAGGTGTAGTTTCAGAGAGCACTTTGAAGGCCCAGTGTATAAAATGATTTTTGTTTGTTTGCTTGTTTTTTTTCTTTTTTACTGTAGATAGTTACTAAAATGATTCATCCTCAGAGAATACAATACTACTAAAAAGTAAAAACAATAATAACAATAATGAAATAAGCAAAAATAATATTAAAATTATATTGAAATTTTAAAATCTATTTACAGCTGGTTCTGTGGCGCTGGCTTAGGGTCCGCTCTCCCCTGGTGGAGTGAAGGGTGGCTGGGTTGCCGCCTCCCGATGCGGACGGCTCCATGTGATGGTGTTTCCTCTCTGGTTCTTCCGTGCTCAGCCGTATTTTTTTCCTCTTATTTATTTATATATTTATTAGTGGCATTTGGATTCGGTTACGGCAGACGGACGGCAATCTGAAATGGAATGAAGCCCGCAGACGGCAGACGGTAGCTACAAAACAGTAGTCGAACGCGCCCCATTGGCCCACAGCACAATGCTCTTAAAGCCCTACACTATCAAAAGCTGGCAAAATACATTTATTTTATTTTATGGCCTTGACATTAACCTGTCATATTATTGAGTTATCAAGGACACTTCCGTGTTTTTGTGTGTATACAGGAATGTTAAAGATATCATTGAGGAAAACGAGGTTGATGTGACGTTGTTGAATCAGGGAATTCATGTGTCCACCACGAAAAAGGATCCTAACTGACTTTACATTGGCATTGTTTCCGTGGTACGGCACGTAATTTCAACCCATTACGTGCTGCCACCACGAAATGCGGTGTTAAGAGGTCGTGGTCATTTCATGTATTTCTGTGAGATCAGGTTGATTTCATTGGCTAGTGCAAGAGCTGTGGCTGGATGGAGAGCGGTCCCAGTGGTACTTCAGGCTGGACAGACAGCAATTTGACAGTTTGCTGTCGAAGATCGGGCCGCTAAATCTGCGTTGATAAAATGCTTTGCTTTGCAGTATGTCATCCCATTCAAACCGAGCAAGGAAGACTTGCATAATATGTTGCAACATTAGCCTGCAATTCTTTCCTCTATTACTAATATTACACACTTTAAAACTCACCAGACCAACCAACTACCTTCGCGATGTGGTCCCAAGCCTCATTCTTTTTATTTTGGTCTCTGTAACCTAACAGCGACACATTATAAAGGACTGAGCTTTATAATGTTCTCGATATCCATTGTCGGAACAAGTGTCACCCAAGTCACCCAAGTCGCCCAAGTCGCCCAAGTTGCCCAAGTCGCCGGGATCTTTGCAAATTAATGACTTCCGCCGTTTTGGAAGCTCTGGTCGCTGTTGGTTTGAATGTACAGTAACTGTCAATCAAATGCAGACTGCACTTTCTACTGAGGGAATTCACCTCGTTCATTATCACACCAGTCTACATTCCACCACAAGCAAATATAAAGGCTGCCCTGTAAGATCTCTGAAAAGACCTGAACTGCTCACAGGACAGTCATTCTGCCTCCTCCTCCTTCCTGCCTGATGCCTCCTGCTGCTGCTGTTATCATTAGTTATACTTCTACTGTTATTATACACATATGATTATTGTCACATATGTATACTATCAGATATTAATATATAGCCTACTTTCAACATATTGTACCACAATAGCCAAAATTAGAATTATAATATTATTACTTTAATTAATGTTGTTGTAAGCTACTGTCATTACCGTCTGTCCTGCATCTCTCTCTGTCTCTGTCTCATTGTGTCATACGGATTACTGTTAATTTATCATGTTGATCTGTTCTGTACAACACCTATTGCACGTCTGTCCGTCCTGGAAGAGGGATCCCTCCTCAGTTGCTCCTCCTGAGGTTTCTACCATTTTTTTCCCTGTTAAAGGGTTTTTTGGGGAGTTTTTCCTCATCCTGCGAGGGTCCTGGACAGAGGGATGTTGTATACTGTAAAGCCCTCTGAGGCAAATCGTGATTTGTGATACTGGGCTTTATAAATAAAATTGATTGATTGATTGATTGATTGACTTCCTGACAAGGAGACTCCAGGTGATGAGAGTGGGTGGACAAACCTCCTCCACCCTCATCTTTAACACAGTAGCATCCCAGGGCTGCATTTTGAGCACACTGCTGTATGTTTTATACACATAGGACTGTGTAGCCATTTCAGACTCCAACACCATCATCAAGTTTGCTGACAGCACAGCTGTAATGGTCCCAATCACAGATAACAATAAAAAGGCCTACCTGAAAGAAGCAGAGGACCCGACCTGCTATGAAAAACAACCTACTCCTGAGCATCAGCAAAGTAAGAAGATGATAGTGGACTTTGGGAAGAAGCAGAGCTGGAACAATGCCCCCCTAAATATCAACGGGTCCTCTGTGTAGAGGGTGAATAGCTTCAAATACCTTGGTGTTCACATCACTGAGAGCCTGGATGTTGCATACTGACTCAGTGGCAGTGACTGTTTTGCCTGAGACACCTGGGGAAATTCTGGGTATTCCGTCAAAATACTGAGGAATTTCTACTCCTGCACCACTGAGGACATCCTGACGGGGAACATCACTGCCTCCTATGGAAACAGCACTGAACAGGACCGCAAGGCCCTGCAAAGAGTGGTTACTTCAGCTGAACTCACTACAGGCAGTGCATACAGTATGTTCATACTAGATGCTACAAAAGTAAGGTCAGGAGAATCATTAAGGATCCCAGCCACCCACATAACTACCTTTTCACCCTGCTGAGGTGGGGAAGAAAGCACAGGATACACCAGGCAGCACTGAGAAGCTCAGTAGGAGCTTCTACCCTCAGGCCACAAAGATCCTAATTGAAGAACCTGCCTCATGCTAAACCTAACCCCCAATGACATCTTTTTTTTAATAATACGCTGTTTTGAATATATTATTAACGGAACAGATGATTGCATTTCACTGTAATCATATTTCATGATTTCATGTGTTAAATAAATACACCGGGCACCTTCTCTTCTTCTCTCCTTCTCTCTCTCTCTCTCATATTCTATTACTGCATCTTGCTAACTCGGCCATTCTGGATGTCACTAA
>NC_065511.1:3817803-3841169 GCF_006386435.1 Epinephelus moara
TCCTCAGTTGCTCTTCCTGAGGTTTCTACCATTTTTTTTCCCTGTTAAAGGGTTTTTTTTGGGGAGTTTTTCCTTATCCGCTGCGAGGGTCATAAGGACAGAGGGATGTCGTATGCTGTAAAGCCCTGTGAGGCAAATTGTGATTTGTGATATTGGGCTTTATAAATAAAATTGATTGAATTGATTGATTGATAAATGGATTGATGGATTGATTGAAATATCGAGAATGTGTAAAACAGATATATTCAACTCAGACTCCATTCAATTCATAATTTATCAGGTAAAAAACCCTCTCTGCACTATGTCTTTTGGTGAGCTGATTTATTCAGTAGTTGAGAGGTGAGGTGGGTGTCTTTCAATGCAGAGGTTAAGAGTCAAATTCCACCTTTTACAATTCTGTACGTGGTCTGAATCTTTGCATTTTCCAGGACAAGTTTTGACCCTTCTCAAACAGTAGCACTACTTATGTATAAATAACTGGACATGGTATGCATTCCAGATCTTGAATTAATTAAAAATTCAATAAAAATGAAGTCATGTGAAAAATGTCTTCACTGAAGGTCATAAGCTACACTGAATATTTCTGAAAGTACATTTATATACATCAAGAAAGTAGTGTTAATTTCGTTGACAAAAACAATGACAAAAACTTTTTTTCCATGATGAAAACGAGACGATGACAAGCTAAAACCAGATCTTAATAATAAAAACTAAGACAAAATCTATGTTTCATTCCCGTTGATGAGACAAGACGGGACAAAGATGCTAGTGGTGGACTATTGGACATTGAAAGCTGAGAACGGCGGTGCTTGCAATTATCTTCAAATGCTGGATGAGTGACACACACTCCAGAGCAGTGTCAGCTGTTGGTGCGAGGTGTGAGCTGTAATTAGGCAGTAAATTATCAGCCGTGTGTGTCTGACTGTGGATGGCGGAGCTGCTGAATGGATTTGTGGAGTTTGTTGGTTGCAGCGGTGGCTGTTAGCAGTTAGCTCTGCTTGTTAGCCGCTGAATGGCAGCAGAACGAGCAGCCACCGGCCGCCAGACTTCCCAGCTGATCCTCGCAGGACTCCACTCGGTACAGACTCAAGAAGGTTTAAGGTTTCATACTGTTTGACAGGCAAGTAGGAGGCTCAGTTATCTGTGAGTGTAGCTGTGCTGTAAGTAAACTGTCTGAACTCAGATCAGTTTTCTCTGACAGAGATTAAAATTTAGTTTTAAAAACCAACTCTGTGAGAAGACATGAGTTTAAACCTCCTTAATCTTAATTAAGTTATTTTTCTGCTTCTGAACAGTGAGATGGATAAGTCAGAGTTGACAATGAACCTGGATACAAGTCCCAGTTGTCTCAGATTACTTATTTGGGGTGTCAAAGTTTTTGAGAGCATAAAAAGAGAGATGTTGGGCTTTTCAAATGATGATCAGTAAGTGTGTGCTTGTAAATCAGCCCTTAAACCTGTCAAAAACTGCTGGGGCGTCATGGTTTAGTGGATAGAGCAGGCGCCCCATGTACAAGGCTGTTGCCGCAGCAGGCTGGGTTCGGCTCCAGCCTGTGGCCCTTTGCTGTATGTTATTCCCTCTCTCCCTCTCCCCTGTGCACTTAGCTGTCTTATCAATTAAAGGCAAAAATGCCCCCAAAAATATAATTTAAAATAAAAAAAAACTGCTGGAAAATGACAGTTTGTAAATGTGCAGAAATTATTTGTAGTTGTAGAAAAAAATGTAAAAATGAATTTTTTATACAACCTGTCACCTTGATTATAATTTCTCACACATGAATTAGCCTAACCAGATTAGTTTAAAGATTAAAAAAAACATGTAGAAAACATAATAACTAAAAGTCGACTAAAATGTCATAAATTTTCATCGATTAAAACATTTTGAATTTTGTCGTCTAAAACTCGACTAAAACTATAAAGGATAAAAATGACTAAAATGTGACTAAACTAAAAAGCATTTTTGTCTCAAGACTAAGACTAAATCTAAAATAGCTTTCAAAATTAACACCAAGTCACTGTTGGAAAAGGCCAAAAAAAAAAAAAAAAAAGGCTTTTGGTGCACAGGAACACCCTCATGCTCAGTTTGAGTTTTATTCTGAGTTACTCTGATCTAATTAACCCTAAAACCCTCATGTTTTGAGCAGTGTACTTAAGGATCTGAGTACTTCTTTCTCCACTGTTTGTACTGTCAATGCACCCCCCATCTGTTTGTACACGGTGATGTCACGACGCAAGGACTCACACAACCGCATTGTTGTTGGAAGAAGAGAAGCTCGCTGAGCTCTGCCGCTTATAACTGCTAATAAACAGTCCTTATTGATCAGTTATTACCCTGATCAACGCAATAACACTCAGAAACCGGCTCCGTTGCCCTGGATACCTGTCGGTCACTATCAGGTTGGACTGGGTTCAGTGGTTCGGAGCCTGATGCCTCCGCTCCCACTACTGCTGCTGTGTACACACCTCCTCCAGAAACTGCTGTCACCGCTCACTGTCCTGCTTTCCGCCACATCCGCCCCTTCCATCTGCTGTACCAGAGCACTCCTGCATCGAGTCTCGCCGCTCCATACCGTGCTTTACACCAGTCCCCCGGCGAACTCCTCTCCTCCCCGTCTCATCCACCCTGTCCTCTATGGTGAAGTTCCCTCCATCAACCACTCCCCCTCCTGCTACGCTCATCAATTGTTGTGACTCTAGCATGATGGAGTGCTGATACGCAACATCTCCTCGTCCTCACTTCCCCCCAACGACTTTAATAGTCGGGGACTCCATAATTAGGAATATCCATTTCTTTAACGCTATCACACGCTGTTTCCCTGGGGCGAAGATCCTCGACATATTGGAGAGGCTTCCCTCTCTGCCAGAAACTCTGCCGACCTCCATTCAGAGAATTATAGTCAATGTAGGTTCTAATGATACATCCCTGCAACAGTCTGAACTCACCAAAATCCACTTTGACTGGTTGTTAAACTTTCTAAACAGCTGTGGAAAGTCTGTCTTCATTAGCGGTCCAATCCCAACTGCTGGCGGTGGATCTGGACGTGTCAGCAGACTCCTCAGCCCCCACACTTCAGTCTGCTTGTAGGGCACACAGTGTAGTCTTGATTGACAATTTTAACTTGTTTTGGAACTGCTTTTCCTTCTTTAAGACTGATGGCATACATCCAAACAAGCTAGGAAGCTGCATGCTAGCGACTAATCTGCAACACGTTGTGCAATTATACCCACATGACTGACTGTTTACACTCCCCCCACCACACCCTGGCATCTCCCTCTTCTTCTCTGGTGCGACTTTGAAGGACTGTTACTGTTGAGAGCTCCTCCTGCTGGCCCCCTGTCATTAACCCCCTCACCTGCTGCCCCCCCCCATCAAAACTATTGAAACTATGGTAACAGTCAGACCCTACCGCTCACATGGCAGTTTCAAGGCTGTAAACCTCATTTATTTAAAACACAGTGTTACTTTTTCTGCACCTGCCAAGTCTACCTGTCATTCTCCTTCTCTCCCTGCCAAACTGGCTTTATTCAACTCCAGGTCACTCAACAATAAGACTCACATCTTAAATGATTTTATTTCTTCTCATAACTTAGATATCTTTTTTATTACTGAAACTTGGTTAAAACCAGGTGAGTGTAGCCAACTAGTTGAACTTTGTCCCCCTAATTATGACCATTTCAACTGTCCCAGGCCTTCTGGCCCTAGGGTGGGCTGGCAGTGGTGGTTTTTAGAAATGATTGTAAGCGCTCTCACGTTAAGGTTGGTGTATTCAAGAGTTTTGAGGTCCTTGCTTTTAACATTGCCTCTTCTAAACCTGTCTGCTGCATTGTTTTATACCGCCCTCCCAAACCAGATAACACTTTTCTCTCAGAATTCTCAGACTTCATGTCTTCTAATCAGTCAAGACTGTGTTATTTTGGTTGGTGATTTTAACATTCACGTGGATGATCCCACAGATAACTTTGCACTGACTTTTTTAAATATTACTGATTCTTTTAATTTAATTCAGCATGTTACTGGACCCACACACAACTGTGGCCATACCCTGGACCTTGTCTTTACATTGGATATAGCTCCTAGTGCCATATCAATGAAAGATTTGACCTCGGATCACAGTTGTATTATTTTTGAAACAGTCCCTCTGACAGATTCTTTACCTAACAAACGTACCTTCCCCTCTCGTGTATTCAATGAACATTCAGTGGTAAAATTCTCACAAATTTTTATGGTCACTTCCAAGATCTCACCCTAATGTCATCCACTGATGATCAGGTTAATCACTTCAATGAAGTTTGCTTGTTAGTCTTGAACACCATTGCTCCTGTTAGAAATAAATCTGCTTCAGCCATAAACCTTACCCCTTGGATAAATGAGGACATCCGTAAGGAGAGAATGTAGGCGGGCTGAATGCAGCTGGCGAAAAACTCGGTTAATGGTCCATCATTTGCATTTGTCTGAGCTTCTGTCTTCCCCTAACTCCAATATAAAGATTGCCAGAGCTGCATATTTTGCCAATCTCATATCAATTAATAAGCATAATCCCAGACTTCTCTTTTCCACTTTTAACTACCTGCTGAACGACAAACCTCCGGTTATGTCCGCCTCCTCCCCGGCTCTCTGTGAAAATTTCATGTCCTTCTTTATCAAGAAGATTGACAATATCAGAAAAGCCATTGCATCCTCTACAGTTACCCTGCCTCTTGAAATACCTCATGTCACTCCAACTCAGCTCTCCCCCATTTCATTACATGATCTACAGGAGATCTTGTCACATATGAACCTGTCTTCTGGTCCCCAAGGCATAATTCCCTTTCTAACCATTATAAACTCTTTTCTTACATCTGGCTGTGTTCCATCATTCTTTAAGACAGCCACTGTCCACCCCTTATTAAAAAACCCCAGTCTCAATCCATTGCTGCCACAGAACTTCCGACCTACTGTATATCCAAACTACCCTTTCTGTCCAAAGTCTAACGGCCGGGCTCCACCGGCTGCAAACGTAAACGTCACGTCAGCATAGCGTCGCGGCGTATTCATTTGGGCTCCACTGACTGCGTACGGAAGCGACACGTAGAGAAGCCAGCGGGGTTGTTTACCGTTTGCTGAGCCAAGAGGCTGCATGTAGGCTGCATGAAATGTTAAAGCATTTTCCACCTAAGTTATTACATATATTTGAGTTATCTACAAGTTTACTGTACTGTTTGTCATCTACTCGCTTTCAAACGTCCGCCACAGACATTTACACAATGTCATGGATAAACATTGGTAAATGCATGAAAAAAAATCATCACATATCACCTCTGATAATGGTTTATTCATTTAAAAACACATTGTGCTCGTTTAGCACACTATTTCATGTAGTTTTTATCTGCTGGAGGGTCACGTAGGGAAGCGTAGCGCGACAAAAATAGAAGAGCTGCATAAAATAGAGAGTTGTCGCACGACAGACGGGGGTTGTCGCGCCGCTCCCGTTGCTGGTGGAGCCGCTGTAATTGATTAACAGGGGGGCGAGCTGCTACGGGACTCGCGCTGCAGACGTGTCATGCCGCTGACGTGCCCGGTCGAGCCCGGCTGTTAGAGAGAGCTGTAGCGAAGCAACTCCTACAGCTAGTAGAGGGAAATAATATTTTTGACAAATTTCAGTCAGGTTTCCGTCAACACCCTAGCACTGAAATAGCTCTGCTGCAATTTCTCAATGACATTTTACTGCATGCTGATGAGGGAAATTGCTCTGCGTTACTTTTATTGGATTTAAGTGCTGCCTGTGACACCGTTGATCACACAATCTTGATTGATAGGCTTGAAAACTGGGTGGGGATCTCCGGTCCAGCCCTTGAATGGTTCAGGTCATATCTATCTGACAGACATTTTAACGTGGGGATTGGAGAGCATGTATCTTTGAATGCCTCACTGTCCAGTGGAGTGCCCCAGGGCTCAATTTTGGGGCCCATTTTAGTCTATATATGGTCCCCCTGGGCCACATAATTCGCAGCTTCAGTGGTATCGCCTACCATTTCTATGCTGACGATATGCAACTATATGTATCTGTTAAGCCCAACCACCAAAACAATCTCCATGTACTAAAAGACTGCCAATCAGCTATACAATCATGGATGGCCCATAACTTTCTCCAGCTTAACTCTGACAAAACAGAGGTCCTCATCATTGATCCTAACCATAAATTCAATTCAGTCAGTCAGCACCTTGGTTCTCTAGCCAGTCATATCACCTCACATTCCAGAAACCTCGGAGTCATATGCGACTCACACCTGAAATTTGACAAGCATCTCAACTCCGTGGTTCAGACCTGTTACTTTCAATTAAGGAACATCAGGAAACTTCGCCCGGTTCTCTTAGCCCATGACATTGAAAAATGTATTCACTCTTTTATCTCTACCCGTCTGGATTACTGCAATTCCTTATTTACTTCCTTCTCCCAAACTTCTCTGAACGGATTACAGGTAGTGCAAAATGCTGCTGCAAGGGTTCTCACCAAGTCTTCATGCCGCTCTCACATAACCCATCCTGGCCACTCTGCACTGGTTACCTGTTAAATTTAGAATTGATTTTTAAAATACGTTTAATTACCTACAAGGCTCTGCATGGCCTGGCTCCCAGCTATATTAGTGATCTGCTTAGTCCTCACACACCTGTGAGACCCCTTAGATCATCCCATGCAGGGCTTCTTACTGTCCCCAGGACTAATTTGAAAACCAGTGGTGGCCCCCAGATTATGGAACAAACTTCTCACCACAGTAAAAAACTCCATCTCTGTTGAGAGTTTAAAAAAAAAAAACGCCTTAAAACCCACCTTTTTTCTGTTGCCTTTTTAGATACGGTGCCTATGGTGTGATTACATAATCTTTCCTGTGTTACATGTGTATATATTTGAACTGAACACCTATTGCTTGAACAGTGCCCTGTTATTACTTGACGATACTGGAAATAAGAGGTGTCCCTCAGTATAATTTAGAGTTAAAATAAAGCTTGAATTGATGAATATCTGCCCTACACCTCAAAGCAATATGAAGTTCAAAATATGTATAAAACTACAACATAGAGGCTTTTTAAATACAAAGTTGTCATAGACAGAAATTTCACAGACACCTTTTTAAAGTTACTTTTACTGTAATTAGGTTCAGTTAATTACAGGTACAGTTTAGGCCATCAAATTAATTGAGAAATTTTGCATAGAAACAATAAAGATTGTGCAATAAAGCAAAATGTGTCAAATGAACAGTAGAATTCCTTGGCCTCTAGTTTCCCAGCGCGGCGCAGGGTGGCGCAGGGTGGCGAACCCCGCGCAGAGCTAGTTTTGAGCAGCGCAACCCGAGGCCCGCTCAGTTTGGTAGTTTGGCAGACCGAGGTGCACTGAGATGGGTGTGGCGGCGCAGCAGGGGGAGGTGTCGACAGATCCAGCTTGGAGCAGTGACAGTTTCGTGCCAAAAGGCTTCGCCGAAGGTGCGCTAAAAGCTCGCCGGCTGAAACCAGGTCTGCTGTCAGCGCAGGCGGAGCGGAAGTTTGTGGAAGTTTGGCTGACCGGCGGACAGTGCGCACACGTCACCAAAACCTCACAGGCAGGTGTCCAGAATGTCAGGCACATTAACAATGCAATAGATAGCCACAAAAACCACTATTCAATGCAACCATCTGCAATCAGCACATAAATGTATCTCTATATCGACTGTCCCCTCACATCTGATGTCAGATCAAAGGGGATTGGCACCGTTTGGCACGTTTGGCACGCGTAATGGAAACCCAACCTGATTTGATTAACACAGCTGCAAAATTATGAGTTCACATCCCTCTCAGCCAACCACAAACAGCCACAGCATCAGAGAGGGAGTATATATTCAGCATCTGTCATCTTAGAAAAGTCAAAAGAAAAGAAACAGAGTGAGACTGTGAGAGAGAGAGAGAGAGAGCGCGCACGCACGAGAGAAACACAACATTGATTTACAATCGTGGTGACTTCCTCCCAGGCTACCTTTGCATCATCAGCCCGTGGAGGTCTGCTCGCAGTTCTGTATATTCGGACACTGTGAGCTTGGACCTCCCGGACCAAAACATCAGTTTCCTCCTGGGAGAAGTTTGGCCGTCTGACGCTGCTGCTCTCTTCTGCCATGGCGAATTGAGTAAACTCTCATTACGGCTTCGCGCGGCGAATTTAAGGGCGAGGAGAGGGGCTCATTTGATTGGTGTGATGTGTATAAAACCCACTCCACGCCTTCTCTCCTCCCTCTTTCCGACTTGCGCAGGTAGGAGGGACGGAAGTGGGAAAGAGGAGTAGCTGCTCCAGCGCGCACGGTGTGCCAGACTTGCAAAATCCGCCTGGCCACACCCAGTGGGCGAAGCGCAGGTGCAATGCGCCTCCGCCTCACCCGGTCTGCGAAACTAGAGGCCCTTCTGTTAATATATAACAAAGAATGCAAAAATAAACGTTTTAATAAAACTCAATCTCTTATGTCTTAGTACAGCACCCCCTTCAGTTAATATATGGGTCAATGACATGACGCTACTTTTTTTGTGTCCATATGGTTTAGTCAAATTTAAAAGGATTAAAATTTGAAAATAAATGTATGATTAACTTACAAACTTTAATTTTGTGTGGATCCAGTACAAAATTTCTGCTTTTAATACATTTTGAGAGAATATATTAGAGGCCAATGGCAAAAATGTCTGAGTGGTGTAACCATAAAAACTTTGCACCAAATAATTAAACTTGCTTAAAAACACTAAAATTCTCAATAAAACACCATAACAACTAGTTTGGCATGATCTTATATTATTACTTTTTTATATTAAATAACACAACCTAGTGTCATTTGGTGTAACTCGTATTTTTTCATAAAAAATATGATTATATACAGGAAAATAAATGTGGAGTAAAATGTGGAATAAATGTAATCCACTTTTGCAGTGCAACACTGTGGGTTTTTTTAAACAAATTTTACATAATTTGTCAAGCATTATTTAGAAAAAAAAGGGGTGCTTTTAGGATATGTCCTGCTCAATATTGCCAAAATGCATTAAAATCTAAATATAGAAATACTCCAAAAATATCTTATTTAAATTTAATGCTTTTAAAATAAAGATTTTTTTTTTATAAGTACACTTAAATCTACTGAAGGTGGATAAAATATTTAATTTTATTTTTTGATAGAAAATGGTGCAAATGTCATTTCAAATGACATAAAACCAGCAAAAATACAGAATGTACATTTTAACAAATCTGGTGCATGCTTTTAAAACTATTTTTTAAGATATTTCTGAATTGCTCATCTTGCCAGCCCTCATTTGTCACTGACTTCAGTTAATTGTGCTCTTGTTTGCTATTGGGGTTGTCATCATGCCCTCTAAAGGGATAACAGGCTTCAGTCTGAGAGGCCGTTTTCTGTGTGGTCCTAGTGCTCGACGCGTCTCAGTTTATTAGCGCGTAACATTGTCATGTCCCCTGTCCTAATGCCATTTTGTTTGTGAGGTTGATTTCACATGTAGAAATAAAGCAGTAGCATCCTTGTTAAAGAGTTTATGTAGTAGACATTAAGAGTGATGATACAGTTGGCATAACAATAAAACACAACAACCACACAGAAAACACAGTGTGATGTGTTACCCCCGTCACATGCTTCTGTCATGGGGAGAACCCCCTGTAGATTATCTCGAATCAGCCCAGCATGGGTTGAAAGGCTCCTCTCCAGTCTCAGTTGGCAGAGCGAAAGGTGAGAGGACTGATCTGCAACCCCCCTATCAGCAACTTAAGCAACCAAGCAGGACAAATGCTTAATATTCCCTGTCAAGATTTATTCATCATGTGTCTTTCCTGTCTCTCTTAGAAAGACCAAGAAGCCTGTACAGAGACTGAATTATCCTGGA
This sequence comes from Epinephelus moara, assembly GCF_006386435.1. NCBI lineage: Eukaryota > Metazoa > Chordata > Actinopteri > Perciformes > Serranidae > Epinephelus > Epinephelus moara. The sequence continues at coordinate 3,827,677 of NC_065511.1, forward strand.
CTGGGAAGGATTTGTGTTTTTCTGTTCCCTATTCCTTTTCCCTTCTTTTCAAAATTAAAGGACTCTTTTTTTTGGTTGAAACACTGGTTGCTGTGTATTGCATGTTGTATGCTGTGTCCCTATTTCTCCTGTTTGGTCAAACACAGAGGCAACAGAATTGCCACAACACACACACACAGACACACACACACACAAACACACAAAAAGCATAAAACACAAAATGTTGTTTTGTTTAAGTGTTTCGTCCAGTGTTGTTGTAGTTTGCATTATGGGCCACCATAAAAATGGCATGGGAGAATGAACCTGTCCAAACATTAGGCTAAGCCACATTCAACATCAGTGAATCAGAGCATCAGATCAGACTTACGACAGAAGCTGTCTTTCCTCCATTTGCTTATCTTGGTGCCAGCTAGTTGACAGGCGATAACATAATTCTGGATGTGACGACACAGGACGTCAGCACCCCCTCTTCCCGTGGACATCTCCCTGGAAACAAACTTTCTTTTAATACAGGAAACACCAGAAACAGTCTTAACACAGACACTCGAGTCTGGTGAAGGATATTTCTAGTTTTTTATGACTGGGATCTTATTTTTGCAGTTTTGTCTCTTATTTTCATCAAAATAATATAATCAAACTATAAAAATGTCTGAGATCTGGGAATATGAAGACAATGCTTACAACACTAGAAACAAAAGTGTCATATGATTGGACAGCCAACAGTTCAGCCAGACTATCTAAGACACTTTGATTGCATGTAAAAGTGAAAATGAGAGCAACTATAAAGTTATTTATCTTCCCTCATCATGCAGGAAAACTGTGCACATAACTACACTATATGTTAGGTCAAGTTATGAAAGTTTTGAATATCAAATAATTCCTGGTGACTTGGCCATCTGATTGGACCGAAGTGCTGGCTAGTGTTAAGAATGCAATAAAACCTCACAGCCTCACGGTTGTATGTCTTTGTGCACCAGTAAAGTTTCTCTTACAGGATATAAAATGTCATCACTTTCTTAATTTATCCTATTAGATATTCCTGTGAAATGAATACTAAGTGTATCCATTCTTGAGTTATGGCCAAAAACATGTTTTGTGACGTCACAGTGACCCAGTGGACATTTGTGCCAAACTCCCTCAAGGCGTTCTTGGAATATTGCATTCACAAGAATAAGACGGATACAAGGTCACAGTGACCTTGACCTTAGACCTCCAAATTCTAATCAATTTATTGTTGAGTCCAGGTAAACATTTGTGCCAAATTTGGAAAAAAAAAATCGGAAAACTCAAAAACATAATGCCTCCAGCCACAGCTATTGCTGACGTGGAGGTATAAAAATCTCCAGATAGATTCCAGGCTGTTTAGTCCCAGCAATAGAAAAGGAGTGTGAGTGCTTAAGGAGTTGAGAGACCAAGGACAAGACAACATACTTCACACAGTCACAGAAATGTCTAGCTGGGAGCAGAATTAATGTATGTAATGCATCACTTTGACATTAGACGTATGCTCAGATATTTCCTTGCCTGACACAAGCATCGTAGTTAGGAGTTGGGGACACTGTTGAGTGGCAACCTTCAAATGGGCCTTGCTGAGCTTTGATGATGTCACAGGCCTTTTTGGCTTCTGGGACCTTCTGTTCATCTGGCCCAGGGCAGGAACTGGCACCACAGCGTGTGTCACATGGAGTGTCATCCTTCTTTACTACCCAAACTGCTGCTGTGTCTGATGGACCCTTACCTCCTGATGCCAGATCATCAGTCAGGTTACCATTAAAGTTTCCACAGAGACCATGTAGGGAGCTGCCAAAGGTGGATGGGATTTGTAGTAACACGCCTGCCACACTGTCATAGCTCAGCTTCAGATTAAAGTCAGTTTCAATGATGATGTTGATGCCATTTTGATGTGCTCGCACTTTTCCATCAGCCAGAGACACAGGAAGGGAGACTCTGATGTCATCAACCTGAGACATTGAGAGCACACACACACACACACACACACACACACACACACACACACACACGGATACCATGTAAGCTCCGTCCCACTTCAGGAGCTGTTGCAAATTATTGTACAGCACTGAAGGCCGGAGTTTATCATTGCCTGGAACCTCACAGAAATATATTATTTATAAAATATAACCAGTAATATGTTCATAAAATGCGGTTTGGTATTTTTGGTCTTTTTTTTTATATTAATCACAGAAATGTGGTGTGTACTGAAGGCCACACTGGCTTTGTTATGTGATAGAGGCAGACGAGACAATGCTGTGTGGCCCCTTTAAAAAACTTCCAGAGGGAACAGTTGATAGGAGCACCATTCTCTGCAATTTCTGCAGTAAGGAATTTTTGTACCATTGGAGAACTTAAAGCCTGAAATATCACCTCAACACAAAGCATTTAGCAGCAAACCCAGAGGTCTGAGCTAGCACAGCCTCTGATGCTAGTGCTAGCAGTCAGCCTTGTCAAGCCACACTTGACCAGATGTTCACACGCAAACTGAGTAAGTCTACCTGTGACCGACCAACTAACTCCTTTGCAAAATGAATTGGAATGGACAGCAGACCAGTTTGCATGGTAGAGGACAAGGGGACCACTGTGTCTAAAATACAGCAGCTTTACCACACGTCTGCCAAAATTAATTTGACTTGAAATTTTTAAAATACTTTAACAGCAAAAAATTATGTATGGGATTAACTTAAACACACCTTACGCCTAGCCAAAGCAAAATGTCATTCATACCTTGACTTCCCAAACAACACCAGTCTCCATAGTGATTTCCATGCCATAGACCTGCAACTCCACACTGCGAACGACGGTACCATCCTTATGGGTTTTCTGCTGTACATATAGAGAGAAGGCTGCCATACCTCCGTCCTTCTCCTCCACTCCTGCCAATGTGAATAAACAGTTGCCCCACAGAGGATATGCCTAGAGGATAAGAATATATTAAATGTTATGTCTGAACTCCTACTGTGATTGTCTTGAAGGTACAGAAAACTTAGTTAATGACTAAATGCAACACCAGCCAGTGTCTGACTGTGTTTGTCGGCTGAAAACAGCTGCCTACTGTGGCCAAAAACAACACTATGAGAGCTGTGAGAGTGAACAAGATCAGTAAAGTTATGAGCTGATCTCTATAAAGCTCTGTAAAGCCAAGGGGAGCTGCAAATTCAGTTGACAAATCTATGTAGGTACATCACTATCAGTGTACATTTTCACACTGTCAATTCTACATCATTGTGAAAGTATTGATTATAGCTGCTTAAGGGTCTGTGTCCACATGGTATTTTTCTTCAGCAAATAAGCAGTGACGAGGGTCTGGGGAACGCCTCATCTCAGCACATCATTACAAAAAGTGCAAGGTTCTATAAGACATTTGTGTAAAGTTTTGTCATAATTATTGGCCAAAAACATATTTTGTGAGGTCACAGTGACCTTGACTTTTGACCTTCAACCACAAAATTCTAATCAGATTATTCTTCAGTCCAAGTGGACGTTTCTTCAAATTTAAAGAACTTCCCTTAAGGTGTTTTTGAGATATTGCGTTTATGAGAATGAGAGAGATGAGGTCACAATGACCTTGACCTTTGACCGCTCAAATCTAATCAGTTCATCCTTAAATCTAAGTTTCAACATTCATGCAAAAACTTTGAAAAAATTCCCCCAAGGCATTCTCGAGATATCAAGTTTACAAGAACGGGATGGACGTACGGAAGAACAGACCGACAATCCAAAAAAATAATGCCCCTGGCCACGTAACGGCTGTCGCTGGTGTGGAGGAATAATAAAATGTATACTTTTAGTGCAATACATTTTAATGGATTGAAGTAAGACTGTTTCACTCCAGGTTTACTCCAGTATCCTTGCATTTCTATGTCAAAAGCATTTCTGGTACTACATTACTAATAAAATAAAATCTGAAGGTTTGGTGAATCAGTAGTCTTTACATGCAAGTTTATAGGTTAATCACATAAGGGCAAGTGCAAACAAGTACTCTCAAAGCAGTTTTAATTTCCAGAAATCTGAAATCTGAAGAAATTGACTACAACTGAAGAAAATCCTCAGAATTCTGATCTCTTGCTTTTTTATTACCCGCTTTTAGGCCTACTTGTACTCTGTCTTTCAATACTTACATTTAATATCATAAAAATACTTTTGATACTGTGCAGTAAACATCAAGTAGTATTCTAACAAGTGACTTTAACTTCTAACAGAGTAATTTTCTGGAAAGATATCTGTACTTAAACTCAAGTACTGCTTGCAGGTACTTCATCCACCACTGAGCAGAGCATTTACAAGCAACATCCAGTGTACGCCACCTCATCTGCTCCCACGAATGTGCTTTTTTTTGTCTTTGTTGTGACAGTAGCCTAGCTAAAGGAGTAGCAGCGCCTTTATGAAAAGTTCAGAGATTTTCAACTTGAAGTGCTCAGAGTGGCGGCACAAAAAAGTTGAATAAAAGACCCAGGACACGGCACTTTTTCTCACGGTGGCCACATGCGGCCACATTTACTCTCTCCTCATTAGGAACAATTGAAAAACAATGCCAGCACTGCCAAACAAAAAGCCATGTGGACACAGGCCCTTAAGGTACTTTCAGATTGGCTTCTACCTCCAGTTGTATTGGTTGCCACTTGGTTGACATATTCTTTGATATATTTACAATAAGCTCATATCAGCTAATATATTGGCTCAGTTGATTTATCTGACTGACTCTAATATGCTAATAAAATGTCCTGAATGTGTTTTCGTGTTAAGTGGTAAGCTTTTCTTGTAAAACAGCCAAAGGAAATGTTGACCACAAACACATGACTCGTCACTGTATTTCAGCACTTCTTGTTGAGAAGGTTAAAACATTGCACTGATGAAAAGGATCGTCATGACATCACTGACAAACTGTGATGTTGGAGGGTAGACAAGAAAAAAAGCACTGACAATAAACATATACTTAGGTTGTATTATTTAAATAAAGGTAATACTGTATATCTAAATGCATTGTCTATAAAATCATTATTTAATGATGAAATATTACTGAAAATTATTTATTAGGTTGTTATTACAACAGATTGTAAAAAAATCAATATGCCATTGATGCACATTTTCCTAAATAGCATGCTAACTTTTGCCTCATTCACAAAAAAAGTAGTTTACCTGTCCATCAAAGGACCTGACAGTCCTGACTCCACTTACAGAACAGGAACCAATAGTTTTGGGAGAACAGGAGGCAAAACCCCCTTCCACAATACACTTCTCGCTGGTTGAACACTGAAAGTTAGAATCACATTGTGTATCTCCTCCTTCTGAACACACACAGCGAAGGTTACATGACTCTCCTGGATAGAACACCTTGGACAAGAGAAGATAGCACAGAAGAAATATCAGTAGTGCTAACAGTAGAAGTAGTAGTAGTGGTTGTAGTAGTAACAGAGGCTGCAGTTGTAGCGGCATTGTGGAGGTGCCATATGATATTGTTGCAACTATAGTACCTGTCCAGTTTGATAATACTGTCCTCTGTACTGACAGCCACACTCTGCCAGAGGCACACACTTGTCATGACTCAACATGAATCCCTCGTCACACACACAGGCTTCACTGCAGGCCGCGCTCTCATCACAGCCCTCAGGAGGAGTGAGACCACTGCAGGTTTGCTGGCAGGGTGGAGCACACACCTCATAATGACTGTTTGCACCACATGATGGAGCTGGCAGAGAAACACACACAATAAAATACGGAGTGCTTATGCTCTGTACAAACATGTTTGTGACTTTCTTGGGACTTTAATGAACCAAACATTAAGTAGAGTACATTATCAGATGTGGATAATCAGATGACAAATGGGGAAACAATAAAGGAATAACCTTGTAATAATCACTTGCCAAGAACATTTAAGGGACATTTAGGGGAGTATTTTTATTTGCCACCCCTCGCAGAATCAGTTTAAAAATGTATAATTTGACAGATAGATGTATCAAAATTTCCTTGATAACTTTAGATCAGCTATGTCTGCAGATAATCCTGCCAAAGTTTCAGGATGACTGGACCAACAATCTGGGATGAGTTTGTGAAAATATGATTTGAAAAAAACTGAAAAAAGTCTCAAAATTTGAGAGAGGACCACTGAAGCAAAGATGCAGATGAATGAATGTCAATTCTTGAGCCTGTGTAGTGGGTGGAATTTAATTGCAACCCACCTGCCAATTCAGGTGAGGTTTTGACTCACTGTTTTTGCTGCACAAACACTTTTGATGGAGAAAAAAACAAGAGGATAGAAAGAAAGAAAGAAAAAAAGAAAGACTAATGACAACAAAAACAATTGTTATCCAGCACAAAAACACTTGCTGTCCAGCAATGATTATTGCTGCTTGGACCCCCCATAAGCAATATGTGGATAAAAGAAATAAGCTCATATAAAGCAGATAAAATTTAAGAAAAGGAAATAACCAGGTTGATACACAAATAAGATTCAGTTATAAGAGATGATCTCATATAAAGCAAATAGAATGCCGTCAAAAGAGCAAACTCTTGAATTTAAAACATGAAAGTGCAAAATATATGGAAGTGCATATAATGACTAACATAGTGATACTTAAACAAGCACACTTTAAATACATAATGACAATAAAATTAAAATAAAAACACCCTAAAATAGTAATATTAATAACATTTTAAAATGTATTATAAAAGTACTGAGCAACCAGTGCAGCAATTCAAAAATTTGGGTGACATGACATAACTTTCTAGAATCGTTTAATAATCAGTTTACATCTTATTCTCTGAATTAAGGGTTTATTTCAAGCCAGAGTTGTTGATTGTTGAACCAGTGGACTAACTCACAATGACGGTTTTAGTGAGTTTTATTTTGTATGTATGTGCACAGGAAAGTATCAGAGATCATCTGAGAATATTAAGACACAGAGGGAACAAGCACAGGGTGTTATACGATCTGGCTCCCACCTGGGAGGGCTGGTGATACAGGCTGTGACCCTGGGGGTGGCAAAAGCCCTGTGACATCACATGTGACAACACTAGTGGTGGTTGGCTCTGATGTGGAAGCCAGAAGTGTAGGAGGCTCAGTGGATGGTGTTGACAGAGAACTGATGGAGGCTGAGAAGATACTGATCAAAGTTGCTCTATTGTCTACTATACAGTCTCACTCGCCTCACCATGAGTGTGGAGACAGGCAAATTGAAGAGGAGGGTGCACCGCAAGTGCACCATGGTGAATAGCTGGGGACTGTACAAGAGGCTGCAGATGAGAAGAGGGCTGGTGTCAGCTTCCACTGTTATGCCTATGGTGTCTGCGGTTTTTGGTCCTTGTGGAAGGAGGAGAGAAGGCCTAAGATCTACTGGTAGATCTCATTAGGCAAGCTGAAGGTGCCAACCCAGCTATGGTATGTTTACCACTGAGTGCAAGCAGCTCGACTAGGATGCTTGTGGGATTCTTGCTAGTGCTCTGACTATGATGTCATGACTGGAGAGTAACCGGTTTCAAACTGATCATCGTACAAATCGTCATCTGAATCAGGCAGGTTGATCTGTAACCTAGGATCCATGGTGAGTTGACTCTTTGAAATCAAACTCTCATTGTTTCCCTAAGTTTTTAGATAATATTTAATTTAAGTGTAAACCACGATCTGTCCTAGAGAAATCTGAGACAAACAAAGCAGGGTGGATTGACCAGGTATAAGTATGCTTGACAGGTGATAAAAGGTGTGGCCTTTCTAACAAATGTAGTTAACCTGTTAACTTAGGTTCGGGAGCAGAACCACGCCTCAACCACACCTCTAATCACCTGCCAAGCCAACGTCACTTATGCCAGGTCAACCCATACTACCCCGTTTGTCTCAAGATTTCTCGAGCTGCGACAGAACGCGCGTCTCACCTAAACGCTTCACAGAGAAAACTTCCATTCAAACAAAGACAAAACGTAAAGATTGTCTAACGTTACCTACCATGGATCCGGTACCGCAGATCAACCCGACCAATTCAGAGGCGATCCGTTCGACGATCTGTTCGACACCGGTCCACCAGACTCGCAGCAGCAACCAGAATGCAGCCAAACACACTGGCGTGGTCGCCTGCGTTCAGTGGTCAGCGTACCTCAGTCCCGGCGTCTCCATTCAAATTCCGCCAACGAGATCTCTCCGACTCCGACTCGGACCGCGGGGGTCCGCAGATCTCAGGCCTCCATTCCTCCTTCAGCGAGGACCGGACACCGCGGGCACGGGTGTAAGAGCCAGCTTCAACCCTCTCCTCATCGGCAGCTGACCCCATCGCCTAGGCTTCCAGCTCCCGGCTCTTCACCACGGCGCACCCGCGGTGCGCCCTCATCTGCAAGCTGGCATTCTCCGCGTCCTCAAACTGAGCCCAATATCAGAGACTGGACCGTCACTCGCCTCCAACGTTTCCTGTGGAGCGAGGGCATCCCATTTCACCGCAACACCAACAAAGCCACACTTCTTCGACTGTATTCTGCCTCTATCAACGCAGCAACAGACTCCATACCTCCCGCTCTTCCGGCTTCAACACCCGTGCCACCAACTGCCGGTGTCGTCAGGCGTGACGTCACAGGGCCGTTGCTGCCTCAGCCACAGCCTGCATCATCAGCCCCCTCTGGTGGGGGCCAGGTTGTATGTCCCCCTGTGCTTGCTCCCTCTGTTCCTGAATTCTCTCAGATGATTTCAGCTTTCTTTTCATCCCTGTCTTTGCAGGCTTCACAAAATCCCTGTGCACATACATCCTTTCATCCCATCATCCCTTCCTCTACCCTTCCTTCAGCCATTCCCAGCAACACGGCTTCTGCTCCTCTTCCTCCAATAGCCAACGCAGCAGCAGGAGAGCCTCAGTCAGCAACTCAAGGGGTCCCACCACAGGCTAACCAACTCGGTGATCTCCAGCCTCCTCCTTCACTTCCAACTGGTCTATCCACATGCACTTCGCTAACCAAGCAGCTGGCTGCATACAGCAATTTAACCAGGGAACATACTGGGGCACCCTTGACTCTGAACTCTACTGCCGCATATTTGCAGCCCGCACGTCCCTCTCCTGCGAGCTATGTGGAGCCCCTTCTCACCCTGCCACAGCATACACTGTCACTGCTCCGCTACCTCGCTCACATCCATCTTCCTCATGCAACACCACAGTCTTTAACCGCCTGTCAGACCAACTTGTACAGCACCTCAGCACCCCCGTTCAGGTAAATGTCCTTGCCACTGCTCTACAAAACCATCCTGATAGACAGCTTGTTCATTTTCTCATAGATGGCTTCACACACGGTTTTCATCCCGGTATGACAGTTCTCCCTGACATTTCCCACATCTGTCACAACCTCCAGTCTGCTCTTGCAGAACCTCACACTGTCGACACCCTGTTGGCTAAAGATGTTAAAGAAGGATTCATGATAGGCCTGTTCGATATTCCTCCTTTTCCACTATTTCGCATTAGCCCAATAGGTGTTGCCACTCGCCAATACTCTGGAAAAAAGAGGCTAATTATGGACCTGTCTTCCCCACATGACTCACATTCCAAGCATCAACAGCGTCATTCCCAGTCCGGATTTCTCCATGCAATATGCAACCATCGACGATGCCATCACCCTCATTTGGCTAGCAGGACCTGGAGTTTGGCTTTCTAAAGCAGACATCACCAGCGCACTCAAAGTTTTGCCCATTCATCCTGACTTCTGGCATTTTTTGCGGTGTTTGCTGGAAGGGGGCATATTATTTTTCTGTGCGCCTTACCTCTGGCTGCAAAAGTAGTGCTAAGATCTTTGATTCTCTTTCAGAAGCCCTATGCTGGATCCTCACTAACAACCACAGGCTCCCTTACATTCTCCATCTTCTCGACGATTTTCTTGTAGTCACTCCACCATCCTCATCTCCTCGCCACAGGCTCAATATGCTCACTAACGCTTTCTCTGAACTCAGCATCCCTCTTTCCGAGGAGAAAACATCAGGACCTGGCACTTCCATTGAGTTCCTTGGCATCACCCTGGACTCAATTTCTTCCAAGCATCTCTGCCCTTGGAGAAAATACAGCGCATCTCTCTGCTTCTGTCAAACTACCCCCTAGCAGACAGATGCACCAAACGCCAGCTGTTAGCCCTCCTTGGCCATCTCAATTATGCGATCCGCATAATCCCTCAAGCTAAATCTTTCTTGTCCATCCTTTTGTCTAAGGCTGCTGCCATTCCCTCTCTCCACGATAGGGTCATTCTGGACGATGCCTGCAAAATGGAAATGCGCATGTGGCTACATTTCCTATCTTCTTGGAATGGCATTTCCTTCTTCTACAACGACTTCATCACCCAGCCTGAGGACATTCAACTTTTCACAGATGTGGTGCTACTATGGAGGAAGATGGTTCGCCTCCGCTTGGCCCCCAGAGTTCGAATCCCTCGACTCAGAGTCCCACTCTCCTTCCTCTGCGCTTCACGAGCTGTATCCCATCATAATAGCTGCCATTCTTTGGGGGCACGAATGGTCTAGGAAGTCCATACTTATCCACTCCGATAACACCGCAGTCGTAGAGATCCTGAACAAAGGTCGATCTCATTCTTTAGCCATCATGCAGTTCCTGCCCAGACTCACCTTATTCTCAGCTCAACACCAGTTCATCGTCCGGGCAGCCCACGTTCCCGGTCATCACAACATCACTGCTGACTCATTATCTTGCTTCTCGTTCCAGAAATTCAAACACTTGGCCCCAGAATCGGATCTTCACCCAACACCTATCCCACCGTTTTCAGCCACAATATTCAACTAGCTCCACAGCTGTCAAACCTCTCTCATGCTTCACAAGAAGCCATCCTTAACAGTCTTGCCCCAAGCACACTCTTAGCCAACCTAACTGGCTGGAATCGCTTCAAGGCATTTCACTCCACCTACCAGCTACCTTTTCCCTCTCTGGACGTCATGTCCATCTGCAATTTCATCACCCATGCTCATTCCATCCAAAAAATACGGTCCTCCACCATCCAGTCCTACTTAGCAGGAATCAACTTCTTCATCAAACTCGTCACCGGCTTCCATTGTCCTTCAACCTCCCATTCTCATGTTACTATGTTAATAAAAGGCTTGCGTAAAAAGGAGCCGGCTCTCCCAGCTAGGCGCTTGCCACTCACTTCAGACCTTCTCAGCCTCTGCATTCGCACCCTTCGTTGGACCAAACCATTCAGGTCCTAGGCCGCTGGTCATCCCAAGCATATCGCTCCTACATCCGCAACAATCTTGACGATCTCCGTCGAGCTTATGTTCAAATATCAATTTAAATCTGACTCTTTTGGGGGCCAGTGATCAGCTCGGGTGGATATATACGCCTGAGACGGAACCCCCACACTGAGTCTTCCTCCGCCCGGTCTTCAATACATCCTCCCAGACCAGCCTAACAGATGACATCCTCCCTCTTCCTCACCCACATCCATTCATCTATTCTCAACATTCAATAACTCCTGTATTTCATTAAACCTTTAAACGACATATTGTTGTGGGGTTTTTCTTGCTAGTGAAACCTTAGTTAGTTAAGAAATTAACATCTCAAAGCAGAATGATAAAGTTGCCTTAAAAGTCCTGTCCTGATTGTGGGGTTGCCAGGTTTGTGCATAGACTGAATTCTGAACAAAAAAACAAGTTACTCCTGGATGAGTGGATGGACACTGAAGTGTGTATGCATGTCTTACGGCAAAACTGTTCAGATCTCCAACTCTCCACTGTAGCTCTGGCCTGTTGACAAGAGGTGCTGTAAGCTGATAGGCTGTTGCATAAGGCAGAGGCATGGCCTTGGTACATACACAAATCAAAGACACAGTCTGTGAGGAAGGAGGTGTGGTCCAGTTTACTGTGACACTGTCTGTAAGGGCAGAGACAGAGAACACAGAGACAGAGTCAGAGTGAGGGCACAGTCACTAGATACTATTTTATAAACTAAGAAATATGCTGGAACAAGCCTTCAGTTTTCTAACTGGGCACTGATCATTTACATATCTGACTTGATCTAGAGTTGGTTTACAAAACACATTCTCACTGCAACCTTGTCACATATCAACATTTGGTCATGGACTTTCCATGTCCAGACACGACGTGTCTGGGATGCCACCTCAACTTCTTACATGCATTGTCTGTTTTCAAAATACACTTGTGTTTTCACAGGAAATGTACAGTTTGCATATATGCTCTTTCAAAATAAACAAATGTAGCAGCATAGACATCTACACATTATGTGGCCGCATTTAATTGGGCGCAGCTGGTGACTGATTGTTGGGGCGGCTGGATATAAATGCGGCAGTCCTCCACCATCTCTTCCTTTGCGTCCTTCCACCTCATCACTTCCGGTCCAGAGTTGTGCTATCCTAACAGGTATTGCCACTCGCTGCTGCTTCACTTTCTTAGTTATTTGGTCTCTTGTCATGCTTAAGGCATTTGTGTCTCACTGCAGAGCAGCGACAGCTTGCGCCGTGCTCCAGTGTCCCGCCTGGCCTCATTTGTATGTGTTCTCTCTCTCTTTGTCATGCTGCATGATATTAAGTGGCTAAACGCTAGTGTGGTCGCAGGTGAATGCCGGTAGCTGACTAGGTTCCTCCCTCCCTCTCCCTGCGTGTATTAGACTTTACAAACAGGTATGTTTTTAAAAAAAAATAAAATTTAATTGTAGTTCTCAAAAGCCTAATTTTTAAAATTTAGCTTAGCAATGCTAATTTTATGTTTACTGTTGGAAACGCTCATCAGCTGGCAAAGTCCACTGGTGGCGCGGACGTGACGTCACCACCAGCTGATTGGAGCTGCTGCTGCTTTGTCTCCTGCTTTCTCTTGTTTTGTCTCCAGCTGTGTCCCGGCTCTATATTAGCCTACTGTTGCGGCTCGGGCCATGGTTTGTCAGCCTTGTTGCTTTGGGCTACAGCCAGCTTGGCTGTGCAGTGGACTGCAGATACTACCTGTTGCCTGGGTTTAATTCCCTATTTTAATTGTGTGGAGTTTACTCCCTTATCTTTGTTTATGTTGTTGACTAATTTGGATCAGCCCCCTGAACTTTCCATTTAATTTCAATAGTTGGTTTTGATTAATTTGATTTCTTTGTGTAAATTACTGTTTACACACTGTTTGGGGCAAGTGTTTTTGTTTCTTTACTTTGTTTATTAATCTTTTTGTTTAAGGGCAGTTATTTTGTTTAGCTTGTTATTGTCACCTGCCTACTTTTCCTCAGTTTGTATATTTTGTCTCATATTTTGGTTAAATAATTTCTGTTGTAACTCCGTTTTGTTTTATTTCCTTTTCAGTTGCTGCAGGCCAGTGGTGATGGTACTGATGACTTGGCGGTATCCCCCCCCTTCTGTGTGCTGTGTCTCCCCTGGAATTTCACAAAGTGTGTGAGTGACTGTCACGTGTGCCTGGGTGACATATATATATATAAATATATATATGTATATCTATCTATCTATCTATCTATCTATCTATCTATCTATCTATCTATATATCTATCTATCTATCTATCTATCTATCT
>NC_065511.1:3842428-3882291 GCF_006386435.1 Epinephelus moara
GTCTGTCCGTCCTGGAAGAGGGATCTCTCCTCAGTTGCTCTTCCTGAGGTTTCTACCATTTTTTTTCCCCGTTAAAGGGTTTTTTTTGGGGAGTTTTTCCTTATCCGCTGTGAGGGTCCAAAGGACAGAGGGATGTCGTATGCTGTAAAGCCCTGTGAGGCAAATTGTGATTTGTGATATTGGGCTTTATAAATAAAATTGATTGNGGTCCAAAGGACAGAGGGATGTCGTATGCTGTAAAGCCCTGTGAGGCAAATTGTGATTTGTGATATTGGGCTTTATAAATAAAATTGATATATATATATATATATATATATATATATATATATATATACATACATACATCAGTTTGGTTGAAGGTGGCAGTGCATGCGTAAGTAAGGTAAAGGAGGTTATTGGGTTGGTGCGGGGAGCAGTGAGACCTGACATTAGGGGAGTGTCTCTGGGACGCCAGAGATCACTGTCTAGCCTCCTGGAGGTGTCGTGGGACCAACTAGACGAAACACTGGTGAAAGGAGGTTCCCACCCAATGACCCCAAAGACATGTTAGTTATCACCGCTCATTGGTCTGTATAGTTAAGCCTTGCCATAATAGCTTATCATAGGGCTTAGGAGGTTTTCCACTGAGTGCTGATCCTTTCTCTAGAGCACAAACTTCTTGTGTTTATTTGAATGAATATATATATGTATATTGGAATCACTGAAATCTCCTTGCACAGCCACAGGTAGTCAGGTGCTGGTAGGCAGCAGGAACATGTGTAATCAGCTTGACAAACAAATCTTCCGCACACTGACATAGACTTTACTATAGGCTACTTTATTTTAGGGAACAACGTGTTTCACGTTCAGCGTCATCAGGTTCACCTCAGATCTGACCTGAGCATTCACAAGTGTGTTTAAATGCTTGCTGGTCACATGGCCAATTTAATTTTTTCTCTAAGCAAACACATCACAGTATACAAAAACAATACAATTACATCAATCAACCATGGTATAAAGTTAAAAACTTCAAAATTTCAATGCATGAATATTATAGCAATATCTACTTACATATGAGCAAACAATAATACACAAAGAGAGGAAATAAAGTAGAAATACTACAAAGTAGTATATCCCAGCTTGAGACCACAGCCAGTACCTATATACAGAAATACCAATATCTGAAAATACCGGGACTTCTGGTGGTGACGCACCCAAGATGGCTGCTTAGGAGAAGCAGGGCTGAGCCAACCTAGCTGATTTCCCCGTTATTTTATAAATTGAAATTGCAAAAGTACGTATACCGCTGGCGAAATAGCAACTGCAAAGTAATATGTCGGTAAAAAGCCACTATTTTACCCGTAACCCCCCTCAGAACCAACGTGGCAAGAACATCCAGGAGACTGCGGATGCAACTAAGATAGCGGAATCACCTCCTCAAGACTCCACAACCGTGATGACTGAACTGCAGGGAATCAAGACTATCCTCGAGAGCCTAGCTGCGGACATCTCGGGGGTAAAAAGAGGAGTTCAGGCTGTGAATGAGACAGTGAAAAGTCGGCTGCAGAGTTACCGAGGCAGAATCCAGAATATCTAAACTGGAGGACGAAGAGGAAAAAAGGGCCCCGGGGGTGAATGACTTATCGAGACAAAACTGCATACTGACGGAGAAAATAACGGTGTTGGAAAGCTTTTCTCGGCGCCAAAACATCCGTATCGCGGGTGTGAAAGAAGGAATGGAAGGTCGCGACTGGGATGGCTTTATGAAAACACTGCTATTGGAGGCATTGGATATTAATGTCGATGACTGGTATGAAGTTGATAGGATCCACCGGGTTGGCCCCCAGGCCAGGGGACAACTCCAGGCCAAGACACATAATTCTCCAGTTCCTACAGGACAAGGCCAAGGCTGCCGTGTTAACGGAGGCAAGAAAGAAGAAGCAAGTCACATGGAACGGTACGAGGATTTTTTTCTTCCAAGACTATGCACAAGAGAAACGCAAAAAATACGAGGAGGTGAGATGAATTCTCCGAAAGTGTAATGTGGAATATGCCTTGCGATACCCAGCAACGACTTTCACACTGGACAACCGACGGCACGAGTTCTTGTGTGGGGCCGATGCCAAAGCCTTTCTCAACCGCCTCGAAGGTGAGGGGACAACGGGGGCTAGCGGAGGAGAAGACTGCGCCACCGAAATCGATACATGAAAATACATTATGGAACAGCACTACTAGGATGATGCCGGAAAAAAAAAAAACGCTGAAAAGTTTGATCTGAATGTGAGCGGTCATTATATGGGTGTGGACAGAGAAACTGTTCGTTTTAAGGGATAAAATTAATCTCATGGATACGGGCGTAAATAAAAGTACTGGATGGAGCAGGGAGCACCTGCCAACGTGGACAGAGACTTTATTTTCGATTTTCGGGCTGTTAACGTGAGCAGAGATTTTATTTTCTTGACTAATGCTGATTTTCGGGCTGTTAATGTGAGCAGACGACTAGCAATATTGCAGATCATTGAACAATCTTAAAAGTGTCATCCTTAGACCTAGGCCTATATGATATGAGGTCAGAGTCTCTGGTAAGATATATAATTTGTTTCTTTTTCTCAATGTAAGGGTGCGCGCACATATAGGTGTGTGTGTATGTGTAAACACCTTTTTTTTCTTTACTTTTGCTTCCTGTCTCATACAGCTGTCACTGAATAATACGCCGTTAAATTCAAGCTCTCTCATGGTCATTTTGCGAATTTATGGTGGATTCTGATGTAGTGGTTCAGTCAAGCTTTAATAACGGACTTATAGCATTTTGCAATGGATATAAGTGTTACAAAACTTGGATAAATTGTATATTTCCTTGATTGGCAGACTCAATTTGGTAAAAATGATTGTAACTCCCAAGATCAATTATATCACTTGCATGTTACTACTGCATCTTCCTCCCTCACTACTTAAAACATATAACGGGATGACAGAGAAGTTTATTTGGTCGGGAAAAAAACCCATGTTTAATCGGACCAAGCTATATGCTGCAAAAGACAAGGGGGGATTAGCACTATCACGAATAGACTGGTATCATTTGTCATTTTCTTTATCTCAGCTATCTAAAATTCACCTACCCCCTACAAGGACCCCTCTGTGGGTCAGGATAGAAGAGCAACTAGTGTATCCTTTTTCTGTGGAGGCCTTTCTTTCACAAACAGATAGGCCGGTTCCCTTCCAAGACCCGGTACTGGCTTTTTCCAGAGAGTCTTGGAGAATAGCACATCAAATAACGAAAGCCGATCCATATTTATCAAGCAGATTCTCCATATGGTATAACAAGAAACTGTTAATAGATAAGAAGAGTTTCTTTTGGGATAAATGGATTAGGTCTGGTATTCACATTCTTGAGGATGTGATGGGAGATGTTGGATTCAGATCCTTTGATGAAATTAAAAATATATAATATAATTAGGGGTCTGGTCGAGGTCTGGTCGAGGTGTGTCAGAATATTCCACAGCTTCAAGGCAAGTCAAACAAATTATTAATAGACATTGGAAAGTACTAGAATGTGACCTGAGCCTAAACCATTTAGCTGCCTCCAGACCTCGATTTTGCTTCAAGAGAGGCAGAAATGTGAGAGACACTGTTGTCAGTTCCATGTATAGTGAACCAACACAAACCAACTGGCTTTCTCAGCAAGTTTATGGGAATTATAGATGTGGAAAATGTGCACATTGTGCCAACACATTTGATACAAAAACATTTAATCATTCCCATTTGGGAAAGAAATATAATGTAAAAGAATGTATCAATTGTCTTTCCACTCATGTAATTTATGTGCTTATTTGCCCATGTGGCTTGATGTATGTTGGCCAAACAAAACGCAATCTGAAGTTGAGGATTGCTGAGCATAAAGCGGCCATCAGAAACAATAATCTTGATTACGCTATCGCCAGACATTACAAAGATAAAAATCATGGTTCTGACAGCTTCCCTCAGATTTATTGGAATTGAGAGAGTGTTGCCTAATCCTAGAGGGGGGAACATCGTCAAACAGCTCCTGAGAAGGGAAGCGTTTTGGATTAATGAACTGTCTACTGTTGAACCTTTTGGAATGAAAGATTCACAGGATTTGAGTTGTTTTCTTTAACCTGTGTATTTCTTTTTCTCCCCGTAGGACACGTAGGGAAAGTTGAGCCATCACCCTGCGTAGGGAAAGTTGTATCATCCCGCGTAGGGAAAGTCGAGCCTGCGTGTAGCAGTGAGTAAGGGATAGATTTATAGGATGTATATTATTCTGCATAAAGATATTGGTATTTCTGTATATAGGTACTGGCTGTGGTCTCAAGCTGGGATATAGTACTTTGTAGTATTTCTACTTTATTTCCTGTCTTTGTGTATTATTGTTTGCTCATATGTAAGTAGATTTTGCTATAATATTCATGCATTGAAATTTTGTTTTTAACTTTATACCATGGTTGATACATATTTTTCAACTTCATGATTGATGTAATTGTATTGTTTTTGTATACGGTGATGTGTTTGCTTAGAGAAAAAATGAAATTTGTCATGTGACCAGCAAGCATTTAAACACACCTGTGAATGCTCAGGTCAGATCTGAGGTGAACCTGATGACGCTGAACGCGAAACACGTTGTTCCCTCAAATAAAGTAGCCTATAGTAAAGTCTATGTCAGTGTGCAGAGGATTTGTTTGTCAAGCTATATATATATGTATATGTAGAATATATGTATGTATATATGTATATATGTATATATATATATATATATATATATATGTTTTTTTTTGTTTTTTTTTTTTCAAATATTTTGGTTGGATCCCCATCCCCTCACTAGCTCCTGTCCCACCAGTAGGCCTCAGCTCCTAACTAGGTTCCCTTCCCCCTTCCAGTATGAATGGTGTTTTGTAGTTTTAGAAGAACA
Source organism: Epinephelus moara (assembly GCF_006386435.1). Taxonomy (NCBI): domain Eukaryota; kingdom Metazoa; phylum Chordata; class Actinopteri; order Perciformes; family Serranidae; genus Epinephelus; species Epinephelus moara. The sequence continues at coordinate 3,847,335 of NC_065511.1, forward strand.
TATATATATATATGTATATATATATGTATATTTTGTAATAAAGTGTACCCTTTTTTATAGATTTGGAACCCCGTCTCTTGCCTATGAGTAAAACGAACCTGTGTGTCTTACTGATATAAATTGTAAATAATTCTTTGGGTGAAATTCCCAATGTGGCGTTGTCCGGCAACCACATAAACGTATCATAGATCATTCTATTTGTAGACCTCCTACACTCGCCACACACACTAGGTCAGTACAACACTGCAAATTGCTGTTTTTTTCATCACTAACAAACGCACATGGCTACGTTTTGCCAACACACGCATGTGGCTGGGTTTAGGTTAAAAGAACAGGGTTTGGCTTTTCAGTCTTACAGGAAGCAAACACCAGCTTATCGGGTGAAAGTCGATGGTTGTTGGACCCATCCACTACACCTCCCACCTGCCCTACTTGGACTTCTGTGCCTTAACTTTCATCGTTGTCCTGCCATGCTTCCCCCCGATGCAGCCAGGTGCCGTTAAACAATAACGGCAACTGGCAGCATACCATGCTGATGTGAAAGGATGGCTTTTTACATAGATGTCTGACACCAGAAGTCATTGACCAAGTGTTGGATTTAGACGACTTCAGAGTGAGACCAAGTTAGGTTACAATATCAAAATGGTTTTTGAAAAGAGAAGCATGCTGGACCTTCAATACTGTAGGCCATAATGTGGAAATGAAAGTGCTTGATCTGAATCCATTTCTTTGGTGGAATAATATGCCTCTTCAATATCTGCAGCCATTTGTTCTTCCATAGGGAAAGATGAGACAGAGTAAATTCTGTTTACCTTAGATCCTTCCTCTGTTGCATTTGTAATAGACATAAAGGCCTAAAACACTCTTTTTCCTTAAAGCCAGATTATGTAACTTTGGATGAAGGTAAACAAAGGTGACCTCCACAAGTGGTCGTTACAGGATGCAGGCACATTAATCATGTTGATACGTGAGAAGGTGAAAGGTACTGCTCTATTCTAATAAGGGAAAAACTTTGACTAGACTAGAACAGAAAGAAAAGGAAACATGTCCAAGACTTTACTTGTTGTGTTATTGTTGTGACATCCCTTGTTATGTACAGTATATGGCAGATCTGATTACCATGACTGACAAAACATTGGAGCCATTTGTGTGCTAAAATGTAGTTGCTAAAAATTTGTATTATTTCCAAAAAAAAAAAACCAGACTGAGAGAGTAGAAACAGGTAAGGACAAGCAATTTTAATGTAGTAGGCAGCTTAATGAATCTAAAAATAATCAGAATCCTGCCAATCTGTAATGCTATTTGGATGGCTATTTTCCCCCTAAACACACATTTGTGGAAAACATTTCTCATGATATCACAATAGGTTTTTTATAATCGATTGAACTGTTCCTCAATAGGCTTTTTTCACAGCAGATGTCATGGTAGAGAAAGCACAAGTGCATGACAGTGTGACAGTGAGCCAGCATGCACAGTACCTGAAACCAGCCGGCATCAGTTTCATTATTTACGCCTGTGCTTTTCCTACTGTGAATGTGAAAAAAAACAACTTTCAATTATCTTTGGCAGCTGAAGTACCTACCTAAATGGTCCAAGCTTGTCAGAAATGATACCACAGTAGTGCCGCTGTTGGTATTTTAGTAGTAGTGCAGGCTCACATTCAGGACATTTACCACCAGGACAGTCACTGGTGCAGCCAGCGTCTCCTCCTGCCTGGGTTAAATGACATAAATAAATTAATATGTAAATCTGTGAACATATGAAGAGGTTTTTTTAGCAATATGTATATGTATATCTATATATATATATATATAGATATACATATATGAAACAAGTCTATTGGCTTTGGTGGCATACGTGTGAAGCAGATAAGTTAACAGCTTAATTGGTACATAGCGTCCTCTTCTGATGTCATATGAGCACATCTGGAGATTTACATCTAAGTGTCCAGACTTCTTTCAGTCCCTTCATCCTTTTCTAAATACCATTCATTATTTAACTCAAATGTTGTTTGTGGGAATATGTTCCTCCTTGTGGTGCAAAATTTGTTACCAAGACCCTTAAAGGGATAGTGCACCCAAAAATGAAAATTCAGCCATTATCTACTCACCCATATGTCGAGGGAGGCTCAGGTGAAGTTTTAGAAAATATCTCCATACTGCTCGTCCTGTAGCTCTAATTGCTTCCCTGTACACCGCGCTCACATGTGTGCGCTTGCGCGAGACCGTGAGACATGGGCACTGCCTTCATGTGTGTTCATGTGCTTTCGCTGGTCTCGTGCGCAAGTGCACACACGTGAGCGCGGTCCACAGAGAGGCAGTCAGAGCTACAGGCTACAATGAGGCTAAAAACAGAGTTCATATGACTTTTTTCTTCTTATGTCGGGGCTTCAGGACACTTGGATCACTATGGACGAGCAGTATGGAGATATTTTGTGGTTTCAATTATGTTTTTGGACGTTTTAATCTGGGGCGCCGTCAGCCTCCATTAGGTGGAGTTGTGCTGCTACCCCCTCTCCCCTTGGATCTCCGCAAGTGATGTGAGGACTCTAAAACTTAACCAGCCTCAGCCTCCCTAGGCATGAGGGTGAGTAGATAATGGCTGAATTTTCATTTTTTGGGTGCACTATCCCTTTAATGTAGGCAAATTAACGATTACCATTATTAATTGCTCAGAACACCTGGAAAGCAGAGTGATACATGCATAATTAAAAGTCTCAGTGCTGTTAAACTGCTGTTAAACTCTTGTCCAATCAGATTGATTTGTCGTAACTAGAGCAACCAATGAACCTTTCAATGCACATATGCACATACGACTATTCTTTTAAGACTTTAACAAATGTTAACCTTTCCTTGACTGCTTGATGAAGGTCCAGGGATGTTTTTATGCATGACTTTTGTTCTCCTACCCTCCTGTCCACCACACATGCACACACTATTCTGTCTGCTGTATTGAGCTGGAGAAGGAGCCACAGACTTAACATGTACATGGAGAGTATGTGCTTGCTTTGTGCTTCTATAGTGTATGACCTGATGGGTTTTTCCACTACAGGTTTGTTTAGGATACTCCTGGCCCCAGTCTCAGCTCATACAAACCTTCCAGCTGTGTCCAAATGCATTAATGTGTTTAGCCTGGGTGCCATCAGGTTTCATTAAGTCATCACCAGGTTTTCCATTGTAATTTCCACACAAGCCTAAAGAGAGACAAGCAAGAACCACAGCAGTCACACATTAGATAAACACTTCAGTTGCATTCCTGCAACTTTTCACAATAATTTGAATCCTACTGTTAAAAGAAAGGTTCAGTATTTTTTTCAAATACACATATTTGCTTTCTTTTCAAGAGTGAAGTTAGAAGAGAAATGTTAATCTCATGTGTCTTTGTTCAATCAATCAATCAATTTTATTTATAAAGCCCAATATCACAAATCACAATTTGCCTCACTACAGAGATGGAGTCAGGATATGGTTGGACTAACTTAGCATCAAAACTGAAGGCAGGATGAAAGAGATAAAGGAGGAAATTCACATACAACACCAGAGACCATGTTTGAACAGACATAGCAAGACCACAAGATGTGCCAGAGAGCCTCAGTAAAAACTAAGCAAAACAAGTGCACCTATTGATATAAAAGTTTTGTGACAAGTGAGTTTTGTTGTGACAACTCTGTGGTTAACACTATAGTTGGTAACTTTTACACAAAAATAACTTTTGTTATATTTGCTGAATCTGTCACTATATTCAAAGCACCAAATGATAAAAAAAAATACATATATTCCTCTGCCCACTCTATCACCTTGTGGCATTTCTAATGGCCTTACAGCATATGAACTAAAACAAACAATCTTACCCGAGGAGTCTCTAATGCAGCAGTCAATCATGTCAATCACTGCTCGTGAGCTGCTGTCAAATATGATTCGAGGTTTTGTCACTGCACTGTCTGTTTTTCACCTTAAATGTTTTCAGAGACATATTTTAGTGTACTCTTTAGCTGTAGTAAGAGAAAGTTGGTCCGGCTGCTGGGTGGGTACGTCTGTTGACTGTCTCCATAGCAGCCAAGTCACAAACTTTCTCATTTTACAGCTACAGTAAAATTTGTCTCTGAAAACATTTAAGGAGAGAAATTGACCAGCGCTGCCTACTTTAAAAGTTAGACCACAATTAACGAGCAGTGAGTGACATGATTGACAGCTGCATTAGAGACTCCTCCAGCTCTGATGGTTGTTTCTAGGTCAACCCGGATTCACTCCAAAGTTGTCAAATACTGGCGCTGGGTCAGTGACTTCCGGCGTCAGACACTGACGGCATGATATGCGGTCATGTTTAATGGAGCCCGGTGGCGTCGGGGGAAACATGGCAGGACAATAATGTAAATTGGGCAGATGTGAGGGGTGGTGGATGGGTCCAACAACCACCAACTCTTACCCAGGAGGCCGGTGTTCACTTGCTGTAAGATTGTAGAGCCAAACCCTGATTTTTTTTCCTTAACCCAACCACATGCTTTTGTTGCCTAAACACAACCACATGCTTTTGTTGCCTAAACACAACCACATGCTTTTGTTGCCTAAACACAACCACGTGTGTGTGTTGGTAAAACATAACCATAGGGTTAGTTGTTGAAGAAAAAAAAGGTATAATTGTACCAATGTAACGCATTTTATTTGAAAGACACTGATTGAAAACCGTACATTTCCTGTGAAAATGGAAATGTATTTTTTTTTTTAAAATGCATGTAACAAGGTGAAGTTGACACGGCATCCCAGAATGTCAACAACCAAAGCAGCCAGGGTACCATGCATGTCATATGTTGTAGTGGACAGTCAATGGCCAAATGCTGATATGTGATGAGGGGAGAGAATGTGTTGTTTAGATAGCTTTTAGGTTAGGCACAAAAACCGCTTGGTAAGGAAAACATCACATTTTGACCTTAAATACCTGGTTTAATGTTGTTGTAAGCTACTGTTATTACCTGCATCTCTCTCTCTGTGTCTCTCTCTCTCTCTCTCTCTCTCTCTCTCTCTCTCTCTCTGTCTCATTGTGTCATGCGGATTACATGCGAAGAGGGATCCCTCCTCAGTTGCTCTTCCTGAGGTTTCTACCGTTTTTTTTCCCCGTTAAAGGGGTTTTTTTGGGGAGTTTTTCCTTATCCGCTGCGAGGGTCATAAGGACAGAGGGATGTCGTATGCTGTAAAGCCCTGTGAGGCAAATTGTGATTTGTGATATTGGGCTTTATAAATAAAATTGATTGATTGATTGATTTTGTTGCCCTAACCCAGCTGCTGGCATCACACCATTGACCAACCTCTCCTCCTCGTGATTAGGAACTTGCATACACATGTAATCTTAAATGCCTCATATGTATGAAACTTACACGTGTAACATATCTGTGATTTGCAGAAATGTACAAAGCCAACACTTTATTCTGGCGACTTGTGTGTTAGTACTGTGGTGTGTATTGTTATTTATTTTATGTATTGTCTGTTACATTAGTTCTCAACTAAGGAGAATGAAGTTCATGCATCATAGGTTACCATGGTGACTCATCCTGGTTACCATGGTGATCTACCCCAGATAGCTAGGTAAAACAGTGACCTTACTTCCTATTACAGGCCCCAGTATTTAAACTGCTGACATAAGCTGCTATAAACCACATTTCCTGCTGAACGGCATGACTTGCCTTGCATGTTTGTTTGTTTTATAACCACAGTGCTGCTGTCATACTCATTGCTAAAACACTGCTGAGTAAACTTAACAACCCCCAGTAAGACACACCCAACTTACCCCCTGTAGCAGCAGAGTATGAACTGGGCAAAGTCAAGCTGACGTGGCTGTTCCAGTTGAACCTGAACGTCAAACCGAAATATGTTTTCACAACGCCAAAGTAGCCACACCGGTACATGGAAAGCGTGCCATCTTCTAAAGAGAACGGCAGGTTCACTGACTGACTGTTTACCTGTGTGTATGGGTGGGGGAGGGTTAAATCACATTTAGTTATTCCATAACAGTACATTTAAGTAAACTATATTTAAAGCACAAGTATGAAAAGTGTCAGGGCCCAACGGTGCCTGGTTTTGTACCTATTGTTGTGTAGAGACTTTTTTTTTTGCTGCATAACAGACATGGGGAAAAGTCACACATGTGCAAGTCACAAGCAAGTCTCAGGTCTTTACCTTCAAGTCTCAAGCAAGTCCCAAGTTAGTTATGGTGAGAACCAAGCAAGTCAAGTCCAGTCCCTGCTATAAGTCAAGCGAGTCAAGTCGAGTCATTGCTCAGGTCAAGCAAGTCACAAGTCAAGTCATATGTCACATACAGCAAACATCTCATGATGTGCTAGCTACATGTCCTCTGAATATGCTGTGAAAAAGTCCGGTCTCTGTAGGCAGCCCAGGCCCCGCAAATGGCAACAAAAACATTTGGGTCCAGGCTACACCAACCAGCCAGCGCGAGACCAGCGAAAGCAAGCACACACACATGAACGCGGTGCCCATGTCTCATGGTCTCGCGCAAGTGCGCACACGTGAACGCGGTGCCCATAGAGGCAGTTAGAGCTACAGGCTACAATGAGGCTAAAAACAGAGTTCAAACAGGGCTCTATCTTAACCTCTATGCTAAAAATTTAGGAGCACAGAAAGAAATTTAGGAGCGCAGTGAAAATTTTAAATAACACATTTAATAGGAAAACAACAAAATACAAAGGCTCCTCTGGAGCCACCCTCTCCTCCATCATGTGTGTGGTAAGGGCCCAGCACACACACACAGAGCTACATTGGGCCTACTGCTCTACTAATAGAGCAATAGACCCTGGTTGTGGGTTGAACGGGGGTCACAGACAGGAATACGGTGGAGCCCTATGGATTTTTAAATAAAATAAAAATCAACCAGCCACCCTCCTCCTCTGATAAGTTAAGAACAGTCCCTTATCAGTGCATAAACCACACACATCATGCAGCCCGGTTGGTATATTTTAGTACATTCCCTAACAGACCCACAGTGGGCTGGGTGCTAACAGTCAGTGGAGCATGACACCAACAAAGAGGAAATTATTGGACCTGGAGCCGGGCTTCTCGGTCGCCGGTAAACCGTTATCTTGCGGCGGTGGCCATAGTGGTCCGCCGTATTCCTGTCTGTGACCCCCGTTCAACCCACAACCGGCAGGTCAAGTCATGTGACTCAAGTCCCCCATCTCTGCTGCATAATCATATTTTTGAGGTTGGATGCTTGAAAAATTGGCACACATGTTAGAACTGGTGAAAATGACAAATTTCTGCTGTGAGTGGGCTGGGGCTTAGCCCGCATGTTTCATAGTGCCCCCAAACACACTACCAGGTTGGGATTAACTACTTTTGGTGTTCACAAAATTTGAGTCGATTATTGTGCTCATTAAGAGCATGTAACTTTAAAAAAAAAATCACCTTGTTGTTCAGCCACTTTTGATTTCATGCTTTATCATAATATGAAGACATGTTTGTGAACTTTAGGATGCACAAAAACTCACAAAACTTTGTGCCCATGGTTATACTAGAAATTACTTCGATTTTGGTGCTACAGTTGGACTTAGGCTGGCACGTTGGCTCTTTAGTGCCTCCAATTACTTTTAGCCTTTGAATGCATTTTTTAAGCCCTTGATATACTCAAAAACCCATGAAACTTTGTGCATGCAGTGAAACCTGTGAACATTGTGAGAATTTACAGTATTTGCGTTTATGTGTCTTACCAGTATTATCCCTGGTCTGGCACGACTCATGCTGACAGTGATGTTAGAGAATACAGTAAGAGAGACTGACTTGGTATAAGACACAGCCTTGTTACGCCCTCTGTTCTCATTTTGGACCAGTACTCGGAATGGTTCCAGGTCCAGGTCAGATCCCTTGATGACTTGGGACAGGACATAGGTACAAGTGCCCTGGAAATCAAATCGCTTTTTGTCAAAGCTTTTGTAATGGGGGTCTCCAGTGGCCTGGCATGTTGCGTAGGATGTTGGGTAGCAGTCCCTAACACCTCCCTTTAAGGCACAGTGCTCATTCTTCTTACAGGTAACCGATTTGCACTATACCAGAAGGAGAAAACAGAATGGAACAGAATATCAATTCACAGTGATGAAAGTAAAACAAGAAAGGCACACAACAACTGCTGCAGTCAGTGTGCAGTGCACACACCCTCAAAGCACATGGGTCTTTGTATAGAGCATACTTAGAGCTTAAAAATGACACACATACACTTACACACCAACCTTGGCTTTCCCTTTAAGGCATTTACACATGGTTGTGCAGGTGTTATCGCCCCAGAAAGTGGTGGCTGCTGGATAATATCTGCCCTGATACTGACATCCACAGCTAGACCTAGGAACACATCTGAAACAAATGCGAAAACAAAAAAACAAACACGAAATAATTAAATATGCAGTACATCATACACATGAAACAGACAGCCAAGACTATGTTCCTCTTTTATGGTTTAGCCAACTAATTAGTTGGTGTTGCTGATTAGCAGACTTCTGCTGTTGTCCACAAGTATTTCACAGGGGAAGCTGTATTTTGATGCACTTACTCCTGCAAACTAAAGGACATGAGTGATTCTATGGAGCCTATCAAATGGAAATCTGTGAAACTTTTGTTTACTTGCAATGATCCAAAGTTCCGGCTGAGCCACAATGACTGCCTGTGTCCACTGTGCGACTGGATTTGCTGGCTGCTATACTACAATTATGAAATGATCAGCTGTAGGTCACCTGTAATGATTACCATTTAAATGGGTGATATCTGATGGCTTATGCCTGTGTGTTGTTTTGTTGGTGTTGTGCTAAAGCTTCTCCTCAACTCCTCTGGTATTGATAACATTTGTCACTTTTAATTAAAGCACTGCACTTAAAATCATGGCTGAAGTTTTGGGTGTTGCATCGCTTTCCTGGCTTACCGTGATGTTGTAAAGAGCAGTCACAGCTGCACCTACAACCATAGCAGTGGCTTTAGAAAGAGCCACAGCTACAGTTGCAACCTGCTGGCTGTTTTCATAAGCACTACAAGATATTTTGGTTTCGTCGAGATCACAAAGAGCCAGTGTCTCCTAGGAAAGCCTGTTCTGATGGATCAATCTGTGACCATGGGTCACCAAATTTAAAGCTATTCAAACCAAGGTTCCTTCTTGATATAATTATGGAAAAGCACAACATAAACCTGGCAACATTTTGTTTATCATGCATAAAAGTCATCAAATATTTAATTATTAATGGCTGTTTGTTTGGTTATCCATAAAGCTTATCTTCCTATAAGAAACAACTTTATATTTTCATATAAGTAGTCGTAGCATCATGGATATGTTACCTGTCTCCACTAAGCACCATTCCTTTATTACACTGGCATCCCTCCACGCAGGGGCCTTTACACAGCTCTTCAATGTCCAGGGACGTGCAGGAGGCAGGGCAGGGTGAACCACATGCCTCATAATGGCTACCTTTTGGACAGGAGAGGTCTGAGGAGGGAAAAGTGGAGATCATTAATCATTAAAGAAGTTACGTTATGAGCTTATTGTTCCTATCAGTGATACCAATACTCTATATCTAAACCAATACCACAACACCATACGATTATTAAAGATCACAACATTTGTGTATTAGTTTGAATTCATCAGATCAATCTTAAGTCACATTTGTATTGCCATAGTGTATTTTTTTTTTTACCATAGGTAACAGTTGAAAAAGTCACTGTAAACACAGTTCATGTTCAAAGTATATGATGAAAACGTACGACACATCTAGTTCAGACATCAACATGGCTGGAAGTGGTGGAAGAAACATTCTCATTGCGTCAGAGAGCACTGTAGATGAACACTTAATATGTCAATGATCCCAGGACCTTTCCTTTAGCAGTGAACTCAAGAGAGAAATCCCATTTTTAGTTTCACTACTAGTAAAGCAAGAATTGGAAAGTCAAAAGGCAGCTAGACGGGGTGTCGGTAGAGCAGGCGCCCCATGTACAAGGCTGTTGCCGCAGAGTTTACAGTGAACCTAGGTACAAATCCCAGTTGTCTTTTTGTTTTGAGGAGAGAGCTGTTGAGATTTTCAAATGATGATCAGTAAGTGTGTGCTTGTAAATCACCAGAAATGACAGTTTGTAAGTGTGTAGAAATCATTTTCACAAAGGCTCCAATGACAAGCAGAAAAGAAAAGAACAAACATAACAAAGTCATTCCATTCTCGGGAGGATCTTTGGGGACAGCAATGTGCACATACTGGTCGGAGTAGACATGTGGTTGGAAAGTGGAATAACCCCCAATTCAGACTGTTGGGACACTGGAACTCCACAGATGAATATTTGTTAATTAGTGTGATTTAGTGTGGAGTGTTACTGGGAAATGTAGGGCATTTCCTGTAACCGCAGCCCACCTAAAATGGCAGATCAGGACAAAAGATTTTGTTTTTCACACCTATGCATGAAACCCTGCTCAACAAAAGCACAACTCCTGTTGTTTTCACTCTTTCTTCTCTCTAGACGTTCCACAAAGGAGGGTCACTGCTGCAGGAGGACCTGCCCGCCCCTGCTTTTTTTCACTTTGCTGCCAAAAGCATAAAAGGCTCTTTTTCTCCACCATGGCTCTCTGGTGTGTCTTTAATTGATGACCGCTTGTCTTGGAGCATGGCGTTTAAAATCAGTGGCTCATCCGTGACTAATGTCCCCTGATATTTTTGCTCCATGTGTTTTTCCACAGCAGGGCAGGTAAAAGAACTTTATCAGTTTAACAAAGTTCTGCTAATCCAGTGATAAACACATTTAATTTCCTATAGATTCTTCACAATAAAAGTCCCTCATTATTTTGTTATGTAAAACTTTTATTATGAAGCTGCAAAATAAGGAAACGTTGAGTTTTCAAGCAGCAACTTTACAAAACTTGTAATACGGATGAAAGCAAACATGAAACAGTAAAGTACAGCAGATATCTAAAGTAAAAACAGGACGCAGGAGAAAAACTAACCTCTGAACCATAATGCTAGAAGTTACAACAGTATTGAGAGCTGAACACACAGACTGGAAAACGCCTTTCTCTCTAGTCTCCTGCAGACAGAGGTGAGTAGAGTGTTGTAACACACAGCTTGTTTGAGGGGGAGAAGCAGGGCTGTCGGGGGTTGGCTGTGGTCGTCGAGTGGTACCTGCTACCCAGCTTTTGAACCTACTGTGGAGAGGGTCTATCTCTGGTGCAGCTTGGCATGGCGCAGCGTGTCTAGACTGACAATGGAAAAGAAAATCGGCGCGGCATGGCTTAACCCAGAACAGCCAAAGTTACAGTGGAAAAGACCCATAAGCAACAAGGAGAACAAAGAAGCTTGCTAAGGCAGCAAAGAGCGACTGGTATCCTCTGACCTGCAGTTAAAGTAAAGACTGCACCAAAAAAAAAAACACTTTTGTGTTTGACATTTTTTCTTGTTACAATTTTTTTTAAATCAATTATTTAATCCCTTTCTTAATCAATATATTTCAAATGTGGAGGTGGAAAGAAGATGTTTTTATTGTTTTAATCTATGGGTAATGTGACGTCATATCTATTTCGAGAAAAACAAAGCCGAAGCAAGAAAGCAAACAATGGTGGACAGTCCAAACACAGAGAGAGAGAGAGTGAGAAAGGGAATGAGGGGCAGAGCCAATCAATACACTGCACACAGCTCTACAATGGAATAAGACTGTCTCACCAGAATTAGTGTATGTACACAGGTTTTTTTAAACATGGGTTAACAGGCTAAAAATAGTCTATAGACTCTTTTCCCACTGCCAGTAGACCAGAGCTGTGTACACAGCTCTATATGAGTATGCCTGTCTGTCACGTTTGGCTTCACAGACAGGCTGGAAAACAGGTTAGTAAACAGTAGAAAGCAACATGGAGGCCTGTGAAAATGTTATGGTGGTTACTTCTTTTTACATATCTCTTACTTATTCAGTATGTCTTTCAAACTTGGTGCAGACAAATTTGAATCGATGTTTGAGCGCTGCTTGGGCGGTACTTTTTTATGGCACATCATTGCTCTTGTTGTGTTTCCATCAATACCGTTGGAGCCAGAGCTGATAAATACCTGTGACTATTGCAGAGCCATTTTAACTGGGTGCGAATGTTGATTGTAACCTTTCCCATTACACTAAAAAGCCAGATGTTAGCAGGTGTTATCTGTTTTTTTTGTTCAGTAGAAAAGGGGCTTTATAATGCTCTCCTGACATATCATACACCTATATCTAGATAAAGACCTGGGGCCTCATTTATAAAACTGTGCGCGGGAAAGGTGACTAAAGGCGATGTACAAACAAAGCACAGAAAGTGTTTATCCACAAAAATATCCTGATTTATAGCACAGTGCGCACGCATGTCCCACGCTGGTTTCCTTTTATAAATCACATTCAACTCGAAATTTGGCGCAGGTGAGTGAGTGCCTCGCCCCACCCGTAGGTGCCTATAAATGGCCAGTGAAATGCCCTGAATTAATATTCATTGACAAGAAACTGCAGGAAGAGGAGCACGGCAAATGTAGCAAGAAAGGGTAAAAACCAAAACTTCACACAATGTGAAGTTAAAGTTCTTGTTGGGGAGGTTGATAACAGACAGACAACGTTGTTTGGTGGACTCAATATGGGCATTACTAAGGCTAAAAAAGCAGTGAAGTAGCAGCTGGTGGCAGATGCTGTAAATGCTGCCACCTCAGACTTTCAGAAATCAAGAAGAGGTGGTCTGATATTGAAGTGTTAAACTGAGGGACGTTTCAAGCTGACTGTCAGACAGTTTCAGTGACTGTCTGAAATAAACACTCTAAATGGAGGATACAGTTGCCATAGCTGTTTGACAAACAACCTGATTTTCTTGAATCAAATGATTTCTTAAAATATGTCTTGTTTTCAAAAACAATGTATCACATCCAGACGCTGGCACACAGCAGCAGCTTTTGGCCTAAAATGCTTGGGGATAGAGGTCGGGGTCGTTTTACAACCATGCCACATTGTGCAGCACAGCACCGGTTCCTGCTTGGTGCTTCTTTGTGAAGTTGGGCTCAATGCAGCACTGTCTAACAGTGACACAGCGCTTTACAATGACGTACAACACATTTAACTCACAGCAATAAAAATAATTAAAAGCCATAAAATAAACACATTATAAAACAAAATATATTGACTCATAGAGGATGACAGTGACACTCTGCACTCGCATCTGCCCGACTAAGGCATTGAAAACGGGTCCATCAGATTATTTAATAATTACAGGATATTTTTGAGGAGTTTTTTTTTTAAATAAAGATACCTGTTTGTATTTAGTTTCCTAACTTGTGTTCCTCATGTGTACACATCAGTCAAAGACATGTTTGTTCTTTTATTCAAGTGCCCTCTTCCTATATAAAACATGAGAGGTCATATCTGTCTTCAATTTACACAATATTATCAAATTCACAACATTTTTCCTTTTCATCTTTTTGCCATGAGGGTCACAGTTTCTCATGTCTCCAGTTTTTGTGTGTATGCATGGGTCAGAGCTTCCGTGGAAGATCGTACATTTTCTTGTCAAGTTTGTTTTTTATAAATCCCAAAGTTTGCGTAGAAAGTGGCGTACGCCTTGTTCTGTGCGCACGCATCGTTTATAAATGAGGCCCCAGGTCACACTCCAGCCATTCTCACATGATTCGTGACCTCAGCAACTCAAGGTGCAAATGACCCTACAGAGGTAAAATACCTGAGAGTCCCCACCAGTCAGACAGTACTGAAGACACTGAAAAACTTTCTACACAGACACCATGAGAGAGCCCTTAGGTAAGGGTGTGCCCCTTGTAATACTAGAGTTCTTGGAAGAAAGTAATAACTTTACTGTATAGGTGCTATATTTCCTTATTTTCAGATAATGGGGGAAATGTGTCTCAAGGTAAATAGTTTGCTTGTTTGGGGGCTGTTGGATCTAAGGGTAAACTGAAATTGAACACTTCTGCTTAACTTTGATTACATTAATGATATTAATAGCTGAGACGACTAATTGAAAGACAAACAACACTGGTCATGTTTAATCAACCCCACCTTTCTTTCCACTGCCGCATTCTATCAGACCACACTACTTGTGAAACTAACCCATAGTGTACGATAAGTTTTAACACTTGCAGTTATGACAGTGCTCAAAAGAATAATATTTTGCTTAGTGACTTACGGCATTTGGTAACCATTCTCCACTCAGGGTTGACTTTCATTCCCTCTGACAGGCAGGCATCACCATAACTCTTCAGGTTATCACAAAGAATCTGTTTGGCACCTGGACAAAAAAACAGGCTGAGTGACACAAATTACAGCAGGAAGAAAAGTGTTTACTAATGTGTGTGTATGTACTATAACCTGTATGTACTGTAATGTTTAATACGGCAAGATGACACACCAATTAAAGACTACAACATTGATGAGAAGTATTTTGTTGTACTGATGGTGTCCAACACTACACCCGCAGTTGCCGCCTCCCCTCTGGCCTCAGAAGCTTTACATGTATTATACATGTATTATATATATACATATACATATATATATATATATATATATGTACATACAGTATATCACATAAGTGAGTACACCCCTCCCATTTTTGGAAATATTTTATTATATCTTTTCATGGGACAACACTATAGAAATGACACTTTGATATAACTTAAAGTAGTCAGTGTACAGCTTGTATAGTAGTATAGATTTACCTTCCTCTGAAAATTACTCAAAACACAGCCATCAACATCTAAACAGCTGGCAACATAAGTGAGTACACCCCACAGTGAACATGTCCAAATTGTGCCTAAAGTGTCAATATTTTGTGTGCCAACCATTATTATCTAGCACTGCCTTAACCCTTTTGGGCATGGAATTCACCAGAGCTCACAGGTTGCTTCAGGAATCCTCTTCCACTCCTCCATGATGACGTCATGGAGCAGATGGATGTGAAGACACCTTGCGCTCCTCCACCTTCAGCTTGAGGATGCCCCACAGGTGCACAGGTGAGTTTAGGGCTGAATACATACTTGGCCAGTCCATCACCTTTACCTTCAGCTTCCTCAGAAAGGCAGTTGTCATCTTCTAGGTGTGTTTTGGGTCATTATCATGTTGGAAAACTGCATTGCGGCTCAGTTTCTGAAGGGGGGCGATCATGCTCTGCTTGGAATTCATGTTTCCCGAAATGAACCGAGCTCCCCAGAGCCAGCAGCACTCATGCAGCCCCAAACCATGATGCTGCCACCACTATACTTAACTGTAGGCAAGGGACAGTTGTCTTGGTGCTCTCTTTCAGCATGTGTGGCACCTTGGTGAAGAGCACCAAGACAACTGCCAGCTGTTTAGATGTTGATGGCTGTGTTTTAAGTAATTTTCAGAGGGAGGTAAATCTATACTACTATACAAGCTGTACACTTCTTTAAGTTATATCAAAGTGTCATTTCTGTAGTGTTGTCCCATGAAAAGATATAATAAAATATTTCCAAAAATGGGAGGGGTGTACTCACTTATGTGAGATACTGTATGTATATATATATATATATATATATATATATATATATATATAGAGAGAGAGAGAGAGAGAGAGAGAGAGAGAGAGCCAAACCATGGTGTTTTTTGTTAACCTAAGCATGTGCTTTTGTTGCACAATAAATACCCATAAGCCTTGTGAATACAAGGTGTTTTACTGATGTTATAGATATTATTTGAAAAGACTGTATGCATCTAACGAGCAGAAACTGTACATTTCCTGTGAAAGTGTATTTTGAGAAGAGACACTACATGTAACAGGTGTAAATTGACATGCCGTCCCAGAATGTCAACAACAGACGCACCCAGGATACCTAGCACATCATATGTGGATGTGAAAGTCCACTGACTGAGTGGCGATGTGTGACGAGTTGGGAGTGAGACTGTGTCGGAACAAAATCGTTTGCATCAGTGAATATTTTAGTGTGCATTTTGCCCCATAACTGTGAACATTCAAATACTGGCTCACCTTTATTGATACAGACATCATAGACACAGTTGTCCAGGTACACAGAGGAGTCAACTTTTTTGTGGCAGGCTGAAAATGGTCCATCTGACTCTGTCAGAATGCCACAGAATTTGGGCCTGCGATAGTGGGTCTGCTGCTTTGGTGAACATGTGGGACAGCGACCAGCACAGTTATCATGACAGAACTGGTCAGACTTATTCGTCTTCCACTTTTGAATCATCTTCAGCACAGCAGAGAGACTGGAGCCTGTGAGGGACAAAACACAAATTACTGTGTGATTTGAAAGCATTTTAAAGGGGGCATTCTAAAGCCTATTGATATCTCAGAGTGAGAGTCTGTGTAAAAGATAAATCTGAGCTAAATCTCCAGAAGCCAGGAACTTGAATTTAAAATCCTACTCCTAACTTACAAAACTCTAAATGGTCAGGCTCTGTCATATCTTAGAGAGCTCATAGTGCCATATTATCCCACCAGAACACTGCGCTCTGAGAACGCAGGGTTACTCGTGGTCCCTAAATTCTCCAAAAGTAGATCAGGAGCCAGAGCCTTCAGCTATCAGGCTCCTCTTCCGGTCCAGGAGGCAGACACCGTCTCCACATTTAAGACTAGACTTAAGACTTTCCTTTTTGATAAAGATTATAGTTAGGGCTGGCTCAGGCTTGCCCTCTCTCTTTACTGTATGTATCATTGTGTCATACGGATTACTGTTAATTAATCATGTTGATCTGTTCTGTACGACATCTATTGCACGTCTGTCCGTCCTGGAAGAGGGATCCCTCCTCAGTTGCTCTTCCTGAGGTTTCTACCGGTTTTTTTTACCCGTTAAAGGGTTTTTTTTTAGGGAGTTTTTCCTTATCCGCTGTGAGGGTCCAAAGGACAGAGGGATGTCGTATTCTGTAAAGCCCTCTGAGGCAAATTGCTATTTGTGATACTGGGCTTTATAAATAAAATTGAATTGAATTGAATTGAATCAACTCAGTTTCAAAAGGTTTACTAAGAAAAAAGAAAGTTACAAGGTTAATTAATGTTAATCTTTTAGACTCGATTTGACTTGGTCAAAACACTATTGCATACTCAAACCTATCAGTGTCAGTGCAAACAAACAGTATTATCTCATCTCACTTTCAGCTTTATTGTGCTTGTTTTCCCTCTTAATATTTTATTATTTGCAGTTGCCATTGAGCCATTTGGCTGTATTCCAAGGAGAAATTTGAGTGTATCAATGTTGTTGTACACTAACGATCTA
Organism: Epinephelus moara; assembly: GCF_006386435.1. Classification (NCBI taxonomy): domain Eukaryota; kingdom Metazoa; phylum Chordata; class Actinopteri; order Perciformes; family Serranidae; genus Epinephelus; species Epinephelus moara. Next base: position 3,864,553 of record NC_065511.1, read on the forward strand.
CCTATATATGTATCAAATCCCTCTGAATTCCTCTCGGGAGTATTAAATGTTTTAAAACAATTCAGCCAGATATCAGGATATAAACTTAACACTGGAAAGAGCAGAGTGCTTGTGTGCCTCATGACATAACTCCCTTCAAATAGGTAGACCGATCTTTTAAATATAGACACCTTAAACAGAAAGTCCATTCCTTTTGCTTACAAAACTAGAGAAGGACTGACAGATGGACAATTCTACTGGTCCTGGGTCTGATCAAAATGGGTTTTTTTTTTTTTTTTTTTACCAAAAAAGTGGAAAAATCTCTGCACACCTGAACAATGGCAGGTGCGTGGGAGGAAGGCGCCACCCCAAAATATATAATTTAAAGAAGGTTCCCGCACGCTGTCTCACTCACTGCTGAATGGTTTATTGAGTGTCACACAACGTTTCGGTCTGGACGACCTTCATCAGGTATAATAAACAGACAGCATCACACCACTTGCATATATATAGGCTACATAGGCTGTCTCATGTCAACCAATCAGAGCACTGGAGGAATTAATTGGACTGATGAGCATCAGCATCACCTGTCAGGAAATAATATAACAATAAATTAGAAAAAAGATATATAGAAAAAAGTATACTATCATGATAAATCTGAACATCCATAAAAGCCCTTTTAACTCTACAAATGATAAAACAATCAAGAGTAAAACATATATCTAAAGGGATCAAGGGGAAGGATGTATAAATATTCTAAATAAGGGCATCTAATGCCAGTTCAGTGAGTCAGTACACAATTTCTATAAATATATAAGATCATGAGGTTTATTTAAAGTGTACAAAGAAGTAGAAAAATATTTAAATATTTAAATAGTGATAAGGACCAAGTATAAATATGAAAATCATGTCAGACAAGGGAGAATATTGAGTGAGTACTGGAGAGTACTGGAGAAACAAAAAGATTCCCAGAGGACTACGCATTCAGAAAGCTCCGACGATTGGCAAGTCCAACCCGGATTTTGTGAAACGTTGCGGAGAAATCCTCAATAAATGCTCATTAGACTTAATGCTGTTAATTATTGAACAAGTCACCACTGAGGCTGAAGAACTTAAAGGAGCAATAAGCAAAATTCATTCCATTCATTTCTAGATTGAAGGAATTAAAAAATTGCTATGTGAAGAACTAGAGGTGTAATTTCATCTGGAGTATAGCATGACCTCACACACCCTCTCTCTGGGTTGATCTCCAGCCCCTTGTTTACAAGCTGGTCCAGCTGCACGTTCATGTACGTTCATGTGAATCCCCACCTCCGCCCCCCCCCCTCTCAGAGCCCTTGGCCCTCCCTCCCTATAAAAGGCTACAGCCAGTGAGCAATGGCAGCGCGTATTTTCGAAGCGAAATGGCGGAGAGTGGAACGAAACGTTAACCTGAAGACAACCAGGATCCGACATTACCTCTTAAGAAACAACGGTTGTTGGCGAAGAAGTTGTCGGATAAAGAAAGGGACAGAACTCGGATTAATATTGGCCTTGCATTTCCAAGGTGGAGAGCACTGCAAAAGCTAAAGGGGCTATTTGACTCAGAGCTAGCTCTTCTTCTCCTGGACAGGTAACATTAAGTAACAACATAAAGTCAAATGTCTGTTTTAATTAGTGTTACAGTAACGTTAGGCACATGTCGCTATGTCGATTCAATTAAATTTAATGTTACAATCGTAGCATGGGTTAATGTCCGGAGCTTGAGTTATTAGCGGCTTGGTCCCAGCAATGGCTCAGGCGTTAAGGTTGTGTTAGGTGAGTAGCCCGGCAGCCCAGCTAACATTTGCAATTAGCATTGTAAAATGTATCCCGGCGGGCAGCCTGGCGGGCTGTGTTTAGTTATTTCCCTGCCTACTTCAATGATGATGGTACCTGTAATAAATGTAATATATTTGCTGAGATGGAGGCGAGGCTCAGTGACTAGAAGAGCTGGTAGAAGCACTCCATAGCTGTAAGTTACTCAAGTAGCCATAGTAGCTCTAGTGCTAACTCCAGGAGCTAACGCTAACAATTCTACTCTTCTCCGTGAGCCTAGAAGAGTAGGAACGTTAGCGTGGCAGCCGACTAGTGCTAAGGCTGACAGGAAAGCAGGGAAATAGCTAAACACAGCAGAGACTGAGAGTGAGTGAAAGACATTGCTAACTGCTAAACTAAGCCAAACTTAGTTGGCTGTTTAGGTTTTATTTCCTCACCCCTGTGGCGAGTGAATCTGCCTGCAGTGAAAGCGGGGGCTAACCGGTGCTTCCTACTCGGGCTCCACTTCACTCAGCTGCCAGCACAGCCAGTTAGCCTCCGCTAGCTTCCCAGCTAACGTTAGCTCCGGCTCTCTGTTTGGATCCAACCGGAGCACCGAGCCCTGGTTTGTTATTCAGGTTAATGTGGGAAGAAGCAGCGGGTATATCGGGCAGCTGAGTGAAGTGGAGCCTGCGGAAGAAACACCGGGACCGTCTGGATGTAATAGTTCGTGGAGATGCTGCGGTGCTTGGCTGCACAGACGAGGCGAGTGGGGTGGGGGGTGGAGAGCAGAGGAAGAGGGAGGTATGGCTCATGACACACTTTGTTTTGGTCTACAGGCAGTACACAACAGCAAACCTAGTGGTGAAACGATTTCGCTTTTTGCCCCTTTAAAAGCCAAATCCTTGCACAGGAAGAATCGATGAAACAAAAGTTCGGTGATTCCTTCAAGGAGATTGAAAAGCCAATAAAAGACACTGTAGCCAAGTACAAAGAGAAATTACAAGATACCAAAAAAAAAAAATACAGAACAGACACTGAAGATTATCAAAGAAATGAAATATACAACTGGGAAACAAAGAAACAACATCACCCTGAAGCGACAGTAAGTGCGTCATTACGCACAAGAGGCCCGACCTCAGCAGCGGCATCCCAGAAAACCAGGAAAAAGTGGAGGGAACGAGCAAGAGAGGATTCCTCCAGAGACAGCGACTTCACCTTTGACAGCGACTCCAGCACACCCCAGTCCTCCAGAGGCTCTTTTTTGGACAACCGCAACAGGCAGTACCGCCGAAAAAAAGGTGCAGACGAAGCAGACGAACGCCAAAGACAAATACAGCGCCGGTGGACACGGAGTTACACAAGGATACGGTAATCAATATCTCTTCAAAAGAACTCTCTGATGATCATTTATCTCTTTTGTCTAAAGGACTATCTTTTGTACCTAATGGGGGCACTAATGTATTTGGCTTAAAAGTGGAATTATTTAAATGTTTTAGACAAATTAAGTTAAAATATTTTTTCAGAGCGCACAATGATCTCGCTCTCAAGACTACATCTTATACTCCATTCAAACCTAAGAGTACTTTTTGCCCTAATGTGACTAATTCTTCAATAAACACATTTTGTAGAATTGTGGAGCAGGAAGTCATAAAAATGCACGAAAATCCCTACCATTTCACTGATAATTCAACTAAATGTGAAAAAATTGCACTGAAAGAATTAATTAATGATGAAGATATAGTGATTAAATCTGCAGACAAAGGAGGAGCCATCTGTATACAAGATGCTGAAAAATATAGACAAGAGATTTTAAGCCAATTGTCGAACGAGACTCCTGGCCGCCCCATAGTTGCACAGATAAATTCATTACTAGCTCCTTTGTCAGAATTTGTTGATTTTTTCATTAAACCAGCTGTGCAGACACTACCAGCATATATAAAAGACTCGACAGATCTCCTCCATAACTGCTCTGCCTGAGAACGTATATCTACTCACCGTAGATGTGTCTAGTAGCCTGGTTCCAGCCCATAGACCCCGCCCACTCAACTGAGTAGGCTTGCATCTCTGGTCTGGCATACTGCAATGAATTTGCGATTTATCTCGTCCAAACGATGGACGGACCAATGAACGCCGGGGGTCTAGCGATTAGCCAATCAGCGCCACGCTGATGTCAAGCTGTACGCCGGTGGGTAACTGGTGAGGATAGCAACAATGGCGACCACTACAGATCCTACAGACCACATTAACGATGCTATCGAGGTATTTCGCCACTACTCGCGTTAATGGAGGACCAAATTAAGGAAGCTGCTAAACTGGATTTAACGGCGATGCAGCTGGGCGTGCATGACGACGGAGACATTTTAAACGGGCAATGCTTGCTTGTTTTCGGCACCCCCGAGGCATGGATACTAATGACGTCAGATTCTGGGTGAGTCGTTGATCTCTACTGATTGGTTAGGGAAAAAATCAAATTCCCTCCCCCTTGTAAATCGCCTTCAATGGAAGCCATGTCAGACTGAAGGTTCTGGGAGCTTCAGTCTGACACTCAGGCTATGTGTCTAGCCTTTATACCAACGTACCACATGATGAAGGTTTACAGTCGTTGAGTTTTTATCTAGAAAACCGAGACCATGCACAAAACCCTCCCAATCAGTTTATCATTGATGCAGCCAATTTCGTAATGAAATATGTTTATCATTGATGCAGCCAATTTCGTAATGAAATATAATTACTTCAGTTTTGATAATGACTTTTTTCAACAGATTTCGGGGACAAGTATGGGCACAATCTGTGCACAATCTGTGCTCCTAATTATGCCAATTTATATATGTTTTTTTTTTTAAACAAATTTTATTTTCCACCTGTAAAAAAACAGGTATTTTCCCAAACTGTTGAAATACTACAGATTCATTGATGATATATTCTGCATCTTTCAAGGTGATCTGGAGGAACTCAACAACTTTGTTAACTTGCTTAACGGTTTTAAGAATAATCTAAAATTCACCTGTGAATTCAGCAATGAGAGAGTACATTTTCTTGACATGTGGGTAATGGTTAACGATGGGGGATTGGCTACTACTCTGTACCGTAAAGATATTGACAGAAACACGTTGTTATTGGCCACTAGCGCACATCCCATGCCACTTAAAAAAGGTTTGCCTAAAAGCCAGTTCTATAGACTGAGGAGAGTATGCCAGATCATGCAAGATTTCATAGAAAAATCAATGGACATGAAATCTAAATTCCTTTCACGAGGGTACCCCAATGAATGGATAGAGCAAGCGTACAATTCAGCTCTAGAAAAATCTCGTCCCGATTTGTTAAATAAGAGCCAGAAGAAAGAAAAAAACTTTTCAGTCACGTGTCACTACCTACTCTCCTCAAAGTCATGCTGTAAAATCTATATTTATGAAACACTGGCACTGGCAGTTCTGTGTCAATGACACACTGCTCGTTTCTGGTTATCATGGCTCCTGGTCGTAATCACTTTAATGTATTTTGAGCCACAGATACATATACTAATTCTACAATGTCATCCATGAGACAGCGCCCGGAACGTGCCTCAGTCCTAGTCATGTAGAGTAGACCGTAGGGCAGCCTCTAATCAGCCTGACCATTTCCCGATCTCTTGCACATTAAGGGCATGCATAGTAGTTGGCAACTCATTTTGAGCACAGCGAGATGGCCGCATGGTCGCCCTCTCGTATGCGGATGGCATCACTGCGCCATAGATGTGCCGTTTGTATCTAGCAGTGATCCAGAGCATCATTCATCTACTGCCTACAGCGGAAATACAGCTGGTCAGTATACTCTCAAAGATCTCCATGTAATCTCTAATCCTCTTAGTGACACTCGTCCAGTACAGTGGTAGGGCATTTATCATCCGTTCGTTGAGCTAGATGCATTAGGGTTGAATTTCCCTGCTGGTAGTATCTATTTAGGCTGAGCGATATGGAAGAAAAAGTAAATAAATAAATAAATAAGATAAAATAAATAAATAAGTAAGTTAATTAATTAATTAATTAATTCATAGATAAATAATGGGCGGTTGTGGCTCAGATGTAAAGCGGGTCATCTGCCAATCAGAGGATCAACGGTTCGATCCCTGGCCCCTCCAGACTGCATGTGAAAGCATCCTTGAGCAAGATACTGAACCCCAAATTGCTCGAGATGATGCTTCGGTGTGTGAGTGTGTTAAAAACTGAGTAGCAGGTGGTACCTTGTATGATAGCCTTATATATATATATATATATATATATATATATATATATACACATATTTAACATTTTAAATCTGCTCTTTCTTCTGCTGCTGTCAGCCATCATTTTAGGCAGAGTCTTTGCGCCCTCTTCCACCCTGTTCGCCACCAGCCTTTGTATCCAGAGTCCAGGACAAGCTCAATAAAGGCTCATTCCTCTACTCATTCCCACTTCTCCATCTTCCTCTCATCTCATCTTCACCACCTCTACCACTACCAGTGTCCAGACCCCGGGGGGGGGGGGGGGGGGGATCACTATTCGACTATGGATTCATCACCCTCCTTAAATCATACCATCTCTACAGGGTCTAATCGCCAAACACTTTACACATTTTTATTCTTACGTGCACATGTTAATAAATATTCTTTTACTATTAAAAAAATGAGTCTCTCCTGATTGAACTGATACAAGCTGTGTCCACATTGTTCCACGATAGGCCAGCCACATACGCACACACACACACACACACACACACACAGTTCACTGCTGCAGCTCTGGTCACACACACACACTCTCACCATCGTCACAGGTAGCCTTTTTGTCCAGGGAGATTAACAGCTCACAACTCTCACTGCTTCTACACCAATCAGTTTTTATTTCATTGGCTCGCTCCTACCCTGGTTTGTAAAATGTTTAAAATCAGCCGAGTTACTTGGAAAGTTGGCTTGTAGGTACCAGACATGGTGCTGGGACTGCCCATTGTTCTGACACTCATAATTCTGAAGCCCCAACAGTCCAAAAACTTTTCAAGTTTAAGTGTGAGTGATCCATGGTGACACCAGTGCGACCAGGACAAATTTTCCTACGTTTTTTGGTAGAAATTGTGTATGTACAGTGAAAATTGTGGCCTTGGCAGCCAGTTAAAGACCAAAGTTTTAGACAATTTTAGACCCCTCTCCACTCTAGCTCACAGCGTTCCATGCAAAACACACACATTATAAACTGACAATTTCTCCACATTTACTCATGGTACTTTCAGAGGCACAGATTAAATACGGTAAAAGATATGAAAAAGATATGACATGGGTGAATAGATGATACCTGTGGCAACATTTGAGAGTTGGAATGGAGTCTGTAGCACAAAGTATGGACAAGAAAAAGGCCAATGATTGGTCCCTTTCTCCATTCATTTCCTATGGGAAAGCTTTTGAAGATCGTCAGGAGGTTTTGTGGCACGTCACCTTTAGGAGCCCACAAAATCCAAACCGTTCAAGTAATGACAAAGTTATACAGAAGTTTTGTTCAGCAGGGGTTGAGCTGTCATTTGTGTGAGTTTGAAGCCGATACAATAAATGGTCTAGGAGTAGATATTTTTTGAAAAAGAGCATTTTTGAGGCAAAATCTTACTGTGAAAGGGCAAATAGCTCACTTCCTGTTGGATTTAGGTCAGGGGTGTCTGCACGTTATTTGTAGGTCTTGATGAGACGAACAAGTCAGTTTTGGTTTGATCTTTCTATGACATTCCTACGGGCCGCAGTGGCCATTTTAGTGTGTCTAGGTGGTGCGAAGATCGTCAGGAGGTTTTGTGGCGCATCACCTTTAAGAGCCCATAAAATTCAAACCGTTCGAGTAATGACAAAATTATTCAGAAGATTTGTTCAGCAGGGGTTGACCTGTCATGTGCAGAGTTGGGTATTAGAGTACTTTGATTACTTTTTGCAGTAACGAGTAACCTAACACATTAGTTTGCTGTTTGAGTAATCACATACTTAAGTACATTTTCAAACAAGACATCAGTTACTTACATTACTTTTAGAACACTGGTCCTTCAGCTCCGAAACAGCAACGGCTGTCGTTTGGTTCTAATAACGGAGAAAACGTTAAACCTATCAGTCTGAAAGAAGCCACGGAGCTTGTGGTTCGCTACGTGGTCGGAGAAATGCTGCCGTTGTCTACGGTGGAGTCTAAATAGGTGGAGTAGGACTCACTGACAGACATATTTCAGACTCAGGACTTGCATTATGCCTGGTACACGCTACACGCTGGTACTCACCAATTATCCCCGGTTGTCTTTCACAGCGTGTAATGTCATCGGGTTATTCTTGTCCTATTTTTATTACTTTCACTATTATTTGAGTCACTGCCAGAACTGTGTCTGTTCATGTGCCAGCCGACATGTTGTTGTAGTCACCTAAAAGCGTCAGCAGATGGCAGGAGCTACATTTGAAGCACCATACGTTAACTATCAAGCTACTGTATCTTCCACAGGAAGTTCTGACAAATGTTTCAGAATAAAAGCCTATTTAGAAAATGGAGGGATTCTCTCAGCTGAGGTTATAAGGGGCTTTTAATTTGAAACAAGTGTTGAGTTTGAAATGACGGTGCGATATGTTAACTAAAGACAATGGAGCGGATAAAAAGTAAATATATAAACACACAGAGGGATTAATAACGGACCATCTATAATGTAGTCTGTTTCAAATGAAGCTGGGAGCCTCTGCAGTTGTGGTGAGTAAAAGCCCCGCCGCTATTTGTTAATGTTATTACTTTATGTCCAACCATGAGGATGTATCATTGTTTGCTAGCTTGATGCTAATGACAAAAAAGAGCATTTTTGAGGCAAAATCTTACTGTGAAAGGGCAAATAGCTCACTTCCTGTTGGATTTAGGTCAGGGGTGTCTGCACGTGATTTGTAGGTCTTGATGAGACGAACAAGCCAGTTTTGTTTTGATCTTTCTACGACATTCCTACGGGCCGCAGTGACCATTTTAGTGTGTCTAGGTGGCGCTAGAGAGCCCATTTTGGCACTTTAGGGGTTAATATTTTCATTTTATTAAATGATCACCAGTCCTGACATGTGTGCCAATTTTGGTAAGTTTTTGAGCATGTTTAGGGGGTCAAATTGGGGTTCAAAGAGACGGGGGAAGAAAGAATAAAGAATAATAAACCAAAAACAACCTTCGGCCGAGATCCCTAATAAAGAATAAATGTACCAGAAACAAACCAGAAACCTCTGCCTTCAGCCAAGGTCCCTAATTATTATGCAGAATGACATCCTACTCTACCTCTGACTGACTCTGATGATGTCATTCTCCATAATATTTAGCCTTGTGCTTCTGTTTGGAAGCATGAATAGTCCGAGAAAGGGAGCTATGCATGTTTGTTTTCAGACTCAGGTCTGGACTGTCAATAGTTCACATCCACTGACAATAGCCATGTTTCCATCAGCGTGTTTAGATGCGCATCTAGAAATATCGCATTGGAAAATTATGATGGAAATGCCAAAATTCCAATTAAAATCCCCTGATTCGCACAAACTAAAATACGCTCGCTTTAGCTGGATTTTGGTTGATTCGAAAAATGCTGATTCGCAAAACGGGGGATGGAAACAGTTATGTTCGAATTAAGTCTGATGTAGCGCACCTCTCTCCATGGTGATATCCACACTCCGGTTCGGGAAGGCGGTAATGCATTTACAAGCTGGTTGCCAACCGCCAGAAAACGTAGAAGAAAAAGAATGCGAGACTTGTTTTGTTTCCGGTTCTGCGGAAAACTCGCACAAGTTCGTAGTTTTCACCAAAGTCTGTACATTTAATGGAAACACACAGGATTCGTATTTCTTTTAATGCCCATTTCCCAATGATTCAAATCACTTTTGGATAGAAACATAGCTAATGCCATGTCCACCGTGCATAAATAACAGCTTGAGTTCTCCACCACTATGTCCATGCACTGCACACCAATTTAACACGTCTAGGTTGAAAGTGTAATTTCTATCTCAATTGGACATTGGAGGTTTCATTTTGGCCTCACTGGACAACTTGTTGCACCTAAAAATCTCTTCTCCTATTGTCCTTTTATGTCCCCCTCCTCACCTTTTGGTACAGGCAGGTCATCGCTCCTGTCTCCATTATAGTTTCCACAGAGGCCTCCTAGGTGTTCATAGTAGGATGAAGGCACTGTAATGTACAGCCTCATGTTCCAGTCATATCTTACATGCAGGCCAAAGTCAGTGGTAAGGGAGGCATAGCTTCCACTCTGCCTCACAGAGATCTTACCATCCAACAAACTGACAGGCAAGTACTGCAGTTCTTCATTCACCTGAAGGTAATAACACAACAATGATTACAACAGACCGTATGACTCTCACACTGCATAGGAACACTGGTGGAAACTGTAAATGCACTGCAATACAAGATCACTTTGTGAAAAAGTTGTGTGTTGTATGAAAAGCAAAGAGAACTGTGTGAAGACAATCAGAACTCGAGAAAAGTTCAGAGCATTCAGGCAGAGCAGTGAAGCTGTGCTTGCATTAACTAATTAGCATCAGCTGCTTCACTCATGTTTCACCAGCTGCTTGTCTCCCAGCTGAGTGAACACTAATGCCTGTCTAAATGAAATTTTTATACAACCAGTCACCTTGATTCTGTTTTCTGATATATGAATTAGCCTCACTGGATTAGTTTAAACATAAACACACATATAGAAAACATTTTCATCGACTAAAACTAGACTAACACTGTAAAGGAAAAAAATGACTACAATGTGACTAAATCTAAAATAGCTGTAAACTTAACACCGTAGAGCAGAAGAACATTGGAGCAAAGATGCCGATGAATTAAAAGATTAGTATGGTGAAAGAATTTTGACTCTTAGCCAAGCCATTTTTGAGATAATTGTGAAAATGTAAACTTCATTGTTACAGCACCACGTTGAGGTCAGTGAGTATCATATTTTGTGCCAGAGAAGTGGGTGGAATTTACCACCCATGTGCCAATTTGGTGAGTTTTTGTCTCACGTTTGTTGCTGCACTAATACTTTTAGTGAAGAAGAAGAAGAAGAAGAAGAAGAAAAAGAAGAAGAAAGCTAGAAAGAAAAAAGATAGAAAGAATAATGAGAACAACAACATGAATAATTACCTTCACTGCTCTCAACAGTAGATGAAAGCAGATTAGGAAATCTGTTACCTGTATTTGTTGTCTGTGTCTGCCGATGATAATTGTCTGCTTGTAAACGCTGACAGTTACAGTCCTCACATATGAAACTCGGCGGTTACCTCGGTGGTCATTCTTGGCTGTCACAGTGAAAGGCACAAGGTCAGATGCCAGCTTTTCAACTGTCGTCATAATGTATGTGCAGGAACCCTGAAAGAAAAAAATCAACTTTATTGGCCAGCTAAAGCAAAGTCCATTATGAACATTTTTGGCACCTCCTCTCTCAGTAACAGGCCATGGCTAATCCAGCAGACAAGCAAAATAACAAAGGCTCCATTCTACCACTTTTGTGATGAGGGACATTTTTGAGACAAAACCGGATGTAGTGCTGATTAATAATCACTGTGTAATAATAGAAAGCTTTAAGGTTCTTTTAATGTCACACTGTTTGAAAAGGCTCTAGAATGTACAATGTGAGTTTTGAGGTATGTCAGACTGTACAATGAAAGTTTAGTGAATTGCTACACTTCAACATTTTCCTTCTGCATCACTTCAAAATGCAGCTAAAAACAAGCTTTGAAAATAGTGCTGGCACAGATTTGTATGTGTGTGTGTGACACCAAAATCACTGGCAACTTAACATGTTTCTCTGATGATTCAACTTTCACCTCAGATAGCTCAAAGTCACACAGTCTATAACGGGCTTTAGACAGACGTTAATTTTAAATCACACACAGTGTAACACAACCACTGACATGGCTGTCAGTGTCCCTTTTTAACTGTCATTTTGTTCCCCAATCTTTTTTTTTTACTGTCACTAAAAAAACAAAATACTTCAATGTATTCACTCAGCCATCAGTAGCAAGTAATTAAGTCATGGACTCTGATTAAGGTCAACAAGCTGACAAAAGCTCTCACAGAGACTGCTTCTTCTTGTATAGCTGAGTGGCTTTGCTCTATATTAGGGCTCTAAAAGCTACAGGAGACCAATGATTTATGTGGAGTAAATGATGAAAATTAGCTTATACAATGTATGGTAAGCTAGTCAGGATTTTTAAGTAACTTGACACCAGTACCACATCTGAGGTGACCAACACCACCAAATGAGACAATATTGGGGCGTCGGTGGCTTAGTGGTAGAGCAGGTGCCCCATGTACAAGGCTGTTGCCGCAGCGGCCCGGGTTCGAATCCAGCCTGTGGCCCTTTGCTGCATGTCATCCCCCCTCTCTCCCCCCCTTCACGCTTACCTGTCCTGTCCATTAAAGGCAAAATGGCCAAAAAAAAAAAGAGACAATATTCAATAAATGGTAAGGACCAAAAGCCATGCTGTTGTAAGACATTCAGAATGTGTCTCATTGTCTTGTAGGAATAAGCAGGTATGTATGTACCTTTCAGAATTCATGGTACCTTCACAGATATAAAGTTACCCATGATGCCAAGGACACTAACACACCTCATTACCATCACAGATGCTGGCTTTGTACTGGTAGCAATCTGGGTGGTTCTTTTCCTCTTTACCTCGGAGGACACAATGCCCATGATTTTGAAAAACAATTTGACTCATCAGACCACGGCACAATTTTCCACTTTATGTCAGTCCGTCTCAGATGAGCTCAGGCCCAGAAAAGTTGGTGGCGTTTCTGGATGTTTTTGATATATGGCTTTCACTTTGCATGGTTGAGTCTGAACATGCATTTGTAGATGCAGCAACAAACTGTGTTTACTGACAATTGTTTTCTAAAGTGTTCCTGAGCCCACATACACTGTTGAAAAAAATTAAGGGAACACCTGATTGTCACAGTATAACACCAAGTCAGTTAAACTTTAGGGATATCAATCTGTCCATTTGGGAAGCACAAGTCATTGTGAATCAGTTTCATCTGCGCTGGTGCAAATGAAAGTGACAACAGGTGCATTGGAGAGGCAAAAGCAAGACAACCCCCAAAAAGGGAATGGTTTTACATGTGGTGGCCGCAGACAGCTACCCTTCCTGACTGGATGGCACATCCATACATGCATTCACATGAAGGTTTGCTGCGTCTCCCAGCACAGTTTCAAAAGCATGGAGGAGATACTAAGTAACCCGTCGTTTCGGGTAAGTGTTTGGTTTGAGTCAACACTACCCTGTTGAAATCTGTGCACTACGCCAATAAGTACATAGTGCACATAGTATACTACATGGAAGTGTAGGGCAGAAAAAGCCCTGGATACGGAGACACAGCTGATTGGCTGATGAGACCTTTGCTTGTCTCTCATTGGTTCATCTGTCTCTGACACACACACACACACACACACACACACAAGCAGTGCAGTCCTGCCAGATTTATGTAATGAAAAAAAAATATGGTCGTCAATTAAATTTGGAATAAAATATGCATGTGTGAAAAGAATGTATGAAAGACAGGAAAATCAGTGTGTGTGTGTGTGTGTGTGTGTGTGTGTGTGTGTGTGTGTGTGTGTGTGTGTGTAAGTGTGTGTGTACATGTATATAGATAGGCCACAGGATATGTTTATATAACTTTAATCACATTCTCCAAGCTTTTTGCGTTCGACAACAGGATTTCCGAGTGTGCCTTGAACGCCCCACGTCAAATGTAACTGCACCACAAGTCAGCTTGCTCATACTCGCTAAATCTTCTCTGGTGGGTACTTTAGCAATACGTGTCTTTGCTAACTGCTAACGTTTTGAATGATGATTTTTCTCCATCTCCTGTCAGCTTCAGCCAGTGTTTTTCAGCAAAAATGCTCTAACCCAAAGAAATGCCTGAATCCAAGTCAAGGCTCAAACAAATGGTACAGAGAAAATGGATGTGTTTGGACACTACTTCTCTGCATGTGGCTTCTGATTGCTTCACCTCTTAATGCCTTTGTCTGGCAAGTAATCAATCATCTTCTTGTGGATTCTCTACTCCTCTAAATAACACACCAATCCTGATTTATTTTGGGCATGGATATTTAGTTGCTTATACCATCTTCTGGCAGAAAGAATATTTTAATGGAAAAGACAGCAAACAAATCACCAAGAGAAGCAAATGGCATGCTTACAACACCCTACTGTTTTTGCTGCTACTAAGTGGGGATATACAGTCAAACCATGGTCCATTAAATTCAACCCCCAGTCAGTCGCAACTGGACACAGCAGAAACAACACCGGCTTGGCATGAAAGAAAATATGCAGCAAAACGGGCAACCAGCAAATCTTGTATACACAGTAAAATAAGCATTCTAGGTCATGCAGAAGGTAAACAAAAGCAATTTAGATTTTTTCAGACTGTAAATCATGCAAAGGTCATATGGGATTTAAAGACTAAACCAAAAGGTATTGTGGGAGGACATTTAAACATCCGAAGCATTATATCAAAACGAGATCAAGTTCAACACCTACTAATAGACTTTAATTTGAATTATCTTTGTCTAACTGAATCATGACTAAATTGTAATATCAGAAGTCCAAACAAACACAGTCAACCCTCAGAAGTATGAATGGGTGCTGAATCCTCAATGAAAAATGTAAAAAATGTGTACAAAAGGCTGAATCCTCAATGAAAAATGTAAAAAATGTGTACAAAAGGTACAGGACAACACTCCAATTATAATGTTTATTGCCACACGAACGTTTCGGGTGAAACCCTTCCTCAGCGTGCACAAGCAACAAAGTGAATATGTCACACACAGGTGTCACTTATCAATAATCAGGCTGACGCAGCAGCTGCAGGTAATGGCAAGAGAAGAAAAAAGGAAAAAACAACAACAATATATCCCTTCTTATATCAATAATCACTGACTGACAGTTCACTGTCATCTCTCACTCATTGCACAGACAACCGCCCACAGTGGAGTACGTATTTACTGTTCAAGTCACAAGACAGCGCATATGAAAAAAAATAAAATAAATAAAAACAGTAAAAACTGGTCAGGGATATTTGAGCGCGCAACTTTTTTGTCATCTGCGCAAAGAGGTGGGGAGCAGGGCGCAATTGCGCAGTAAAACAGCTTAGAGGGAACAGTGCTCATGTGGTATACTGGGGTATAAACTTGATACATCCATAGTGCATAGTATATCAGTGGAAGTAATTGTGGTGTTTAAAAGAAAAAGTGAGCTAGTAAGGCTTAACATAAGAAGAAAATACTGTTATGCATATATGCTGTTTTGGGACACATGCTGTATCTGTTATTGGCCTCTAGGTGGCGAGAAGGCTCTTTGCAAGAGCCAGTGTTATAATGTAGCTGATCATGCTCAGACGTGTTCTACCTGCCTCTGCATTAAAGCCGGACGCTGAGTTCGAAAGAAGCTTTTCTCTCTGTCGTTTTTCACCGCGAGTATTTCCCCACAACCTTCTGTGATACACAACAGATTCTGGCGATGAGGATGGGATATTTCCTCGAGTGAAAAGGGTTTTTTGGAAAGGACAGACCCCGTCGAGACAAGAGAAAGTACGAAGAAAATGGCGGCGGCGGCTTTCGGGAAGAGTGATGATTTGCAGTTTGACGAAAATGAAGAAGGTTTTGAAGCCTATTTGGAAAGGTTAGAACAGTTCTTCATAGCAAACGAGCTGGAATATGGTGATGAAAAGTCAAAAGCAGTGTTTCTGACGGTCGTGGGTCGAAGAAACCACACCCTGCTAATGGACTTGTGTGCGCCATTGAAACCATCGGAGTTGAAGCTACAAGAGCTAATCGACGTGTTGCATACTGTAGTGTAAAAGTTAATCACTAATCAGGTAAAAGTGTTATACTGCATAAATTGATTAAGAAGAAAAAGACCATATAACCATGTTTTATGTATAAGTCTCTATAACACCATTTGATATGCATCTATATGTGACAAAATACTGTTACACATGTCATTGTACTCAAAATGCAAAAAGCTATGTACTCACATTGTATTCACATATTGAAGAACACACAAAAAGCATACCATGTAGTATTCAGCGATAACACACACACACACTAATGCTTGTATTGCATGACACACACTTAAAGGTTTATATTGCATGAAAGCACAAGGGACTGTGTAAAGAAAGTCCCTAAAGTTTGTATGTTTTTTTAAAAATAAAGTGAAAGCAGGCCCAGACCTAAGGGTGGAGAGTTTGGGAAATTCCAGGCCAAAGTGAAAGTGATTACACCATTAGAAACAGGCCTGTTCAGGATTGGATAAAGGAAAAAGCTCGCCACCAATAGATTTGGGTCTAAGTGGGAAGGATTAACGAAAAGAGGTGGAGATTCTGCTGAATCTTCACCAGCATATAAGAGAGCGTACTGAAAGCTAGTCTTCAGTCCTGCTCCGGACCTTGACTCATTGAGTTGTATGTGTTGATGCTTGTGGACACATTAAACTCGATTGCACCGGATTCTACTTGTCTCCAGTGTCTCTCTAAGTACCTGCCAGCTGAACTAAGATACTAAATTAACATCAGAGGAAGATTTGGAAGAAACGTTGAGGACAAGGTCGGGAGCCTACAGGCCCAATTCCAGGCACCGATTTCTGCCTCTTCAATACACACTTTGTACCGAAGACAAACTTAATTGCAGAGAGATACAAGTTTAACTCCAGAAACCAGCGGGATGACGAATCCATAAATGCATGAGCACATGGCTAGTTTGAGGAAGCTAGCATCATCTTGCAAGTTTGGGACATTTCTGGACGATGCTTTAAGAGACAGATTTGTGTGCGGGGTTAAAAGCGCAGAGCTCCGTGACCGGATGCTGAACACAGCCCACACAAAAGATTTGACACTGGCAGGAGCATATGAGATGGGACTTGCACATGAGGTGACAAAACAAAATGCACAGCAGATGTCACACAAGTCTTTCAAGGCCAACGCCATATCAAAGGCGACTGTGCCAAAAAAGGAATCACATGGGAAGCCATATTACCGATCCCTGGGCAAGCCAGACGACTGCCGTTTTAAGGATGTGGAGTGTCGGGCGTGTCAGAAGAAAGGACACATCTCAGAGTGTGGAGGATTTATGTGACAGGTACTCAGAGGTTTTTCAGCCTAGTCTAGGGAAGGTGACAGGTATTAAAGCCAAACTTCATGTGATACCTGGGGCAGTTCCAAAGTTTTGCAAACCACCCTCTGTGCCTTATGCACTTAGGGAGGCAGTAGAAGCCCAGCTAAGTAAAATGGAGGCTGAAGGGGTTATTACACCTGTAAATTACAGTGAGTGGGCAGCACCAACCATAAACATTCCTAAGTTGGATCAGACAGTAAGGATATGTGGGGAATATAAAGTATCTATCAACCCATGGCTTGAAGTAGATCAGTACCCCATACCAAAACCACAAGATTTGTTCACAAAACTAGTAGGTGGTAAAAGGTTCACCAAGCTTGATTTGTCACAAGCATATCTACAGGTAGAGTTAGAGGAAAACTCTAAACAGTACTTGACAATAAACACACATAAGGGGTTGTACCAAGTAAACAGGCTCCCCTATGGTGTAGCAAGTGCACCTGCGATATTCCAAAAGTTAATGGATCAAGTTCTCCAGGGCATAGATGGTGTGATATGCTATCAGGATGACATATTAGTCACTGGACAGGACACTGAGACACACATGAAAAACTTGGAAGAAGTGCTAAAAACACTAAAAAGCCACAACCTCAGGGCTAAGAAAGAAAAATGTGCATTTTTTCAACACAGTGTGTCATATTTAGGACATGTTATTGATGCAGAGGGAATTCACCCCATGAAAGAGAAATGTGAAGCTATTGCAAAAGCAGCAGTTCCCACCACGACCACAGAACTCAAGTCATTTCTCTCACTATTGAGTTACTATGGCAAGTTCATACCTAACCTGTCTACATTGGTAGCACCGATGACAGGGTTACTGCAAAAAGATGC
>NC_065511.1:3882791-3972871 GCF_006386435.1 Epinephelus moara
GTGAGGAACAATGTGGGACACCCGCCCCCAGCGCCAAGTTTAGTCATCAGAGAGTAAATATTCATCATAAACTATAGGTAGTCTACTGTATATTAACACTGGACTGTTTTGTTTATTTAAGTATTTAGCAACACAGAGACTTGTGGTCAGTGGGATGTGAGGATTCTTATAATAACATCTGTAGCCTACAGGTGTGAAGCCCTGACTGTATCTTCTTTAATGTAATCTTTAATGTCTTTAATGAAAGCTGTTGTCTTGTATTTTTTTCCCTGAAAATATTAACCTTACAGTCAAACACAGTTTATTCAGCCTGTGTAGTTGAGGGGACAGGTCAAACTGATATGATGCTGATTTACAGGAGAATTCATATCAAATGGAGGATAAACCATGAACATAAATTACAGATCACCTGTAAAGCATTTTAATAAATTAACCTATCAAAACAAAAACAACTGGAGACTGGAAACAAACTGACATACGGGTCTGATCACTTTTTTAATGAACTGACATCATTCCAGACAGGATGTAAGTGTGTCTGTGACTTCCTGTACGGACTGAAGGCTGCTGGAAACTGTCGGGAAACTGTCCGACTTCACCGCAGGTTTTTGTCACCGCCCCCCGCTACGGCCGCCTGCTCTCGTCTACTTTCCAGGCGAGGCGCAGTTCATCTCCAACGAGCCTATTGTTCCATAAGTTATGGATAGTTAGCTGGCGTTTCATGGTTAGTTTTTCATGTACCCTACAGTCTGTGGCAGACTGTACCGAACTGTACAGCTTCTGCTGCAGTATGCGCGTGCAGAGAGCAGCGCCAGATGTCCGGAGTGAAACACGCAATCAGACAAGCTGCTTCTCCACATCTTTCCCGTTTTTATCATTAATGTGTCTCAAANTTTTATATTGAAAATATTCAATTAAATATTATGCAACAACGTTTTGACTTAAGAGTTGAAAAAAGTGTGGGGGGGCAAAACTTCAAAAAGTCTCTAGCGAAGAATAGAGCAGTAGGTGGCATGTCATTGCAGCATTGTATTGCTAATTTCTTGTTCAGTTACAGGAATATGCCACACACAACTACCAAGAAAACACCAGCAGAGCTGTTTTTGAAAAGACAGGTCCGTACTAGATTGTCTCTAGTCAAATGTCAATGTCCCAATCCTTCCAAGCAGGGAGTTTTCCAAGCCAGTTGGGTAGGAAGAAGGAACTCAGGTCTTTCTCTGTAGGTCAGGCGGTGCTTGTGAAAAACTACAAGGGAGGAGGGAAGTGGTTGGATGGTGTTATTACTAATGTTTTGGGTCCTGTAATGTATTCAGTGAATGTAAATGGAACGTGTGTAAAAAGACATGTGAACCAGATGCTGGATGCAAAAAGAGGGACTGTGGCTCCAGAACAGACTGTAACAAACACTGATGGAAACTGGGATTACCATCTTGATCCAGGAGATGATGTGAAAGACAATGACACTGTCACTGATGTCTGTGAGCAGACACAGGAGAATGTTCAGAGCTCAGAGGATGCTGGTAGAGCTCTGGACAAACCTTCAAGTTCATGATGCTTGGAGTGCCCAAAAAGAAATGTGCGCCCTCCTCAACGTTTGGACTTATGTGGACAAAAAGAAAGAAAAAAGAGCCAGTGGTTCAAGAACTCTATGTACATGCTTGTTGTAACCCTGGTGTGTGGGTCTCGTGAGTTTTTTTTGTTGCTGTTTTTTATTTTTGAGAAATGTTAAAAAAAAAAAATAGAAAAAAGCAAAACACAGAAAATGGCTGTAAGTTCTAAGCTACAGGGGAGGAGCTGTGGTGTTTTAAAGAAAAAGTGAGCTAGTAAGGCTTAGCATAAGAAGAAAATAATGTTATGCGTATATGCTGTTTTGGGACACATGTTGTATCTGTTATTGGCCTCTAGGTGGCGAGAAGGCTCTTTGCAAGAGCCAGTTATAATGGAGCTGATCATGCTCAGACGTGTTCTACCTGCCTCTGCATTAAAACCAGATGCTGAGTTCGTAAGAAGCTTTTGTCGTTTTTCACCAGGAGTATTTCCCCACAACCTTCTGTGATACACAACAGTAATATTACAATTATTCAGTTTCTTCAAAAAATCAGTAGTGTCTTTCACGTGACAGGGCAAGATTCTTCTTTAAAAGGCAGCCCAATATGAGCAATTATTTGGTGAGATCCGTTTTACTAAAAAAAACTTCTCATCATTTTTTGTCCAGTGTGCCTAATGGCAATTTTCCTTGTTTAAATTGTGTTCAATGCCCAAATCTGATCAGAGAAAATTATTTCTCACATCCTAAAACTGGTAAGATTGTTAAAGTCAAAGGTAGAATAACATGCAACACTAAATTTGTTGTATATTTATTGAAGTGTCCTTGCAATCTGTACTATGTTGGTAAAACAAAATGTGAACTAAAAACTAGAATCTGTGAACATAAATGTTCTATCCGCAATCATGATTCTAAATTGGCAGTAGCCAGACATTTTAATAGCTATAATCATACCACAGCTGATTTCAGATATATGAGCATTGAGGCAGTTAAGATTCCACCTAGAGGTGGAGATCGGGATAAAATCCTTTTGCAAAAGGAATGTTTCTGGATTCATTTCCTTGACACTTTGGAGCCAAAGGGACTTAATGAGGAGTTGGTGCTAACTTGTTTGTTGTAAAAATGTTCTTGACTAAGAGGCCTACAGGTTAACAATAAAAATGTATTAAAACAATTAGACATTTGCCTGTTCAGTTATTTTAAAAAAAACTTAAAAACTTTAAAAACTTTAAAAATGTTAAAAGCTTGGAATTCTTAGAGATTGAGATGCATTTCATTGTTGAATAACTGTTTAAAAAATATCACTATTGTGTTTACTGAATTGTTTGCGTTGATAAAAGAAGGGATATATATATTTTTTTTTTCCTTTTTTCTTCTCTTGCCATTACCTGCAGCTGCTGCGTCAGCCTATTTATTGATAAGTGACACCTGTGTGTGACGCATTCACTTTGTTGCTTGTGCACGCTGAGGAAGGGTTTCACCCGAAACGTTCATGTGGCAATAAACATTATAATTGGAGTGTTGTCCTGTACCTTTTGTACACATTTTTACATTTTAAATTGTAATATCCCAACACACATGATTGATGTACCTGGTTATGTCTGCTTTAAGAAAGACAGAGTGTCAGGCAGGGGGGTGGAGCACTGATTTACATTAGAGATCATTTTAAATGTGTTAAAATTAATTTGGATACGCCTTTAGAATGTGTTGGCATTAATGTAATGCTATCAACAAAAATGAAATTTAATATTGTGACTCTATATAATCCTCCTTCACATGGTGCTTCATTTTACCAGGATTTGGATGAACTACTTAAACAACTAAACTGTAGATGTGAAACTATTTTTCTAGGAGATTATAATATAAATTGGTTGGACAAAGGCAGCAAGCAAAAAATAAAAACAATCTATTCAAAACATAATTTCCAGCATATAATTAAAGAGCCGACAAGACTTACTAAAGTCAGTAAAACCCTCATTGATTTGATCTTTACAAATAGAGCTGAAAGAGTGACAAAGACGTATAATTTAATTACAGGTCTGTCCAACCACAACATGGTTTTAATTGTTAGAAAATTAACGAAAAAACAGTTTGCAGGCATCCCCAAAAACCAAAGTGACACAATTTGAAAATGAACTACAGAATATTAATTGGGATGATATTATGCAAACTCATGATGTAAACACCTGCTGTGCTACAGTGATGAAAACACTTACAGATTTGATGCAGAAATATATTCAGCCATTGAAGCATCCACGACATTGCAGGGCTTTACCGTGGCTGAATAAAGATATTTGTCAATTAATGAAGAAAAGGGATCTCGTGCTCAAACACTCATTAACTACAAAAACACATACAGACATAATTATTTTTTAAAGGGTTAAGAAATAAAGTAAGTAGGGAGTTGTGTAATGCAAAAACCTCTTACTTTATGCAATTAATTGCCGACTCAGAAGGGAAAAGCTCAGTTCTCTGGAAACATCTAAATATTCTGACTAATCGAGCTTCTAATCCTAAAAATCTATTGTGGAATTAAACATAAATGGAATAGTTAGTAACAATAATATGGAAATTGCAAACGAATTTAATTCATTTTTCATTAAGTCAGCAGAGGAACTGGCAGCAAACTTTGGACCAGTTAAGTTAGAAGACATTCCGAGTGAGCTCTCAATGTCTTTTCATATTAAAGAGGTAAATCAAAACGAAATTGGTAAAGTTATAATGCAGTTAAGGCATTCTAAGGCCAAGGATCATTTTGGGTTGGATACCTTATTTATAAAAAAATACAGTTCTTTTCTTCAAGTGCCAGTGACACATCTGGTTAATTCATCTATCAGAGCTAATGAATTTCCGAAGCCCTGGAAAAAGGCAATTATAACTCCCATTCACAGTCTGGAGCACCTGACCTGGTCTCCAATTATAGGCCAATTTCCATCTTACCCGTGCTCTCAAAAGTTCTTGAGAAAACAGTTGCTAAACAACTTGTTGATTACCTTGAAAGCAACCATCTACTGCACCCCAAACAATTTGGGTTCAGAGCAGGAGACTCAACAGAGTGGGCAAACTGTTATCTTACAGAATCTATAAAACAGTCATAAGATGAAGGAAATGTAGTGGTGGCAGTGTTCTTGGACTTGAAAAAAGCCTTTAACACTGTCAACCACGAAATTCTCCTAAATAAACTCAAAACATTTAATTTCTCAGAGGAGACAATTGCTTGGTTTTGATTCTATCTTGAGCATAGAGAGCAATGGGTCAGATCTAATTCTATCCTGTCAACTGTCCAGACTTGTCAAATGGGAATTCCACAAGGTTCAATTTTGGGTCCCTTACTTTTTAGTTAACGATTTACCTGATAGCTGCAAAAGAGCCAAATGCCAAATGTATGCGGATGACACAATTGTATATGTGTCTGCAAAAACTCCCTAGACGGCAGCAGAATTACTGTCAAAAGAAATGTCTGGTGTGTCACAGTGGCTTCAAAATAATCATTTAACCTTGAATTATAAGAAAACAGTGTCAATGTGCTTCTCAATTAAGAGGAAAGCCATTGAAAATTCTGGAATAAAGATTAATGAGATAGAGATAGATCAAGTAGACAAGTTTAAATTTTTAGGTGTCATTTTAGATTCTCAATTGAAGTTTGATCGACATGTAAGGAGTCTGTGTAAAACTGTCAAAACTAATTTAAACTGCTTTCGTCTGATTAGACAATATATACCCCTTAAGGCAGCACAACAGTTCATGCATGCCATGATATTTTCCCATTTATCATATTGTACAACCGTTTTGGGTCAAGCTAATCAAATAACACTTGCACCAATTAGGTCATTATATAAACAGGCACTGAAAGTAATAGATAAGAAACCTGCTAGATGGCACCACTGCCAAATTATCAAGAAACATAATCTTTTAAGTTCTGACAGTTTTCTAGGCCTCTCATTTTTAAAACTGATTTTAAAGTATGTGAACAACCTTGCCCCAGAAATACTCCAACTGTTAAACAAACAAAACAGTGGAATTAGAACTGGGAGTGCAACAAGCAGTAATTGTAGAACAACGAAATGCAGGACAACATTCGGACAGTCATCCTTATCAGTAATAGGTACCAAACTATGGAATACATTAACATCTGAAATAAAAACATTGACAGAGCTCAAGGCTTTTAACACAAAAGTAAAATGATGGCTGAAACTGAAACAAGCCTGTGAAC
The DNA here is from genome assembly GCF_006386435.1 of Epinephelus moara. Classification (NCBI taxonomy): domain Eukaryota; kingdom Metazoa; phylum Chordata; class Actinopteri; order Perciformes; family Serranidae; genus Epinephelus; species Epinephelus moara. The sequence goes on from NC_065511.1 coordinate 3,888,548, forward strand.
ATTGACTTTTATATATTATTGTACTCATTTAGTGTACTGCCCTTTACTGTTTTGTGTTTTTGCTTATAGTTTATGTCCTGATTCTGTCTTTGTCTATATGTTTTGTATATTAATGTTTCTGAACTGTTTTTAACTTTGCACATGAACTCTGTTTTAATAGCAAAAGCCTAATCAGGGACAGGGGTTGCGAATTAGCTTCAGCTAGAAACTTGTATGCATGACATCTGTTTTGTATTTTATATGAAATAACGTTTAATGCATTTGTCCCTGATCAATAAACGTCTAAATAAATTAAAAAAAAAATGCATTACAATCAGTTTCTACTTCAGACTGAATTCAAACTAAACGGGAAGGGCAAAACATTTTCCTGTTGTACCATAGTAAAGCCTTTAAAGCCACAGTGTGTAGGAATTTCTCCCATCTAACATTGAAATCATATATTGCATTCAAACAGATTCAAACACGTATTGCAACAACTGTAGCCGCTGTGTACCAAAAAGCTATGATAACACTGATGAAACCATGTCGTCCGATACTACATGGAGTATTCATTCAGGCTCCTACACAGACACACGCGACGCGAGTTGACAAACCCCCTCCTCACCATGCTGGCTGTGTTTACAACGTAGGACTGTTGGGGCGGATGTAAATTGAAACAAACCAATCACGTCTTGTCCTTTGACAACTGACAAGTGGCTCAACCTCACACACCTCATCCCTCTCCTCGCATTACTGCGCCGCTAACAGCTGTTAGTGGCCAGCGGCTCTACTGCCGCATAACAAAGTCCCACTCTTTGAGCATAATGCAGGATCATGTATTATGCAGCATCACGGGAGACGGAATCCTCGTCACCAAGAAAGTGCAAAAGGGAATCAAAAAGGCAGCGTGACCGACGAATTAAAAAAACAAGGGTCAGCATTGGGGTTGCCTTTCCCAGGTGGAGAGAGCTGCTGAAGGAGAAAGGTAATACAATCACAGGCTAGCGCTAACAGCGGCTAACAGCTAACAGCAGCGCAGTGATGCGAGGAGAGGGATGAGGCTGTTAGCGACTGGCCGCTAACAGCCAACAGCGGCGCTGGCCTGTGATTGCATTACCATTCTCCCTCAGCAGCTCTCTCTACCTGGGAAAGGCTACCCCGATGTGGGCCTTCGTTTTTTTTAATTCGCTGGTCACGCTGCCTTTTCTATTCCCTTTTGCACTTTCTTGGCAACAAGGATTCCGTCTCCCATGATGCTGCATATGCATGATCCTGCATTATGCTCTCCTGTATGTCCCTTGCTGGCAGGTGTATTCTCAAGATGGCGAAACGTAATGGAACCCCACAGACGACTTACCCGCACAATGTACAAACAAATCCGAAATTCTCCTTTTATGAGAATAAGTCAGATTATTGGTGGAGGTAATAGTACACCAGTGATGACATATTTATGAATGCAGACATCAATTTTTGCCAATAAACAACTGAAAATGTTACACAATGTCCCTTTAACGTTAGCTAGCTAATATTCGCGATGTGCTAATGCTAGCATAGCTGCTAATGGTAACTTTCACCATGTTAGCTGTCAAAAAACAATTAATTGCCAGGTCAAATATAAAACAAGTCTGGTTATTTCAATAAACACAACTAACTATCCTGACACTGATATGAAGGTGGGAAGTGTAAAAATAAAGAAGCAGTGATGATGTATCCTACGGTAACACACAGTCAAACTGTTAAAGGGATAGTTCTTTTTTTTTTTTTTTTTTTGAAGTAGGGTTGTATAGAAAACTTGTCCATACCATACTATTGCATAAAGTGGATGTCAGCCAGCACACCCCCGGTTTGGTGTGACATGAAGGCTTAGCAATGCTGCTGTGGACAGGGTCAGCGACAAAATGTATTATAGCCCTCTAAAAAAGTACTACCTAAAAAAACAAATATCAGTACAAGTGAAAGCTATACTGAGAGTATTTTCACAGCTTTACCTTTCTGTCAGACAGCTCGTTCCAGTGGGAAAGCCTGTAACAGCCTCAGTTTGACATCTATGCTCTCATCAAAACCACCAGACTCCATTGATAAAAACAGTAATTCTAGCACATTAAACACAGGAGCTGCTGGTCTACTGCTGCTTTGATCTGTTTGCATGACTTGTGACTTAAATCCAAAATTACACTTTTTAATCACCAAAGTCACACAGTAACATTAACCAACTAACTGTTTGAGGAAGCAGTGGACCAGTAGCTCCTGTGTACAGCAATACTGAATCACAGTTTTTCTCAACGGAGTCTGGCTTTGAAGAGAGCGATGTAATGGCTTCATTTCCTGTTGTAAATTACTGTCTGACATTAAGGGAGAGCAGTGAAAACATTATGAATATTGCATGCACTTAAACTGATATTGAATTCTTCAGCTGGGACTTTGCTGACCCCCTCCACAGCAGTACATTGCTCAGTTTCCATGATGGACTCCAGCCTGCTACTCTGCTAGTTTTAACCCTTTAATCACGCATGCATACTTACTATTGTTTCTTCTCTTAGACTAAGAGGAAATCAATTGTCATGTGCGCTTTGGTTGGTAAGTACTGACAAACTGTAATTTATACTGACAATAGAGCACATGACTCGGGGTGTAACTGTTGAATATCTTAGACCTCTCTGCTTTGTTTAGATTCACACATGATGTATGTACGCTATTTTGTGATTTCTTAATCAGCGTTTCTCTCTTAAAGCTATAGTGCGTAACTTCTACAGGTCCGTAAATGTCCGTTTCACCCAAGCCAGTACTAGAGGAGATGACACAATGCTGATTAAGCCGATCGGCTCCTCTAACATCTCGCGGTATTTTTCAATATATATATCATTTTTAGTATGCGTGTAGACCGGCGACATTCCCGCGCTGGCACACAGGAAATGCTTCCTCACAACAAGAAGGGAGGGGGAGGAAGAGTGGAGAGTGTCATAGCAAGAGGTAGAGCGCAGGTAGAAAGAGAAAGCAACATGGCGGAGAAGCGGCCGAGACATGGAAGTGCCACCGGCTTATTAGTTGTAATAACGCATTATCCGTTGGGAGGCGAAAGAAGTTACGCACTATAGCTTTAAGCATCTTAAATATATTTTTAAGACTAAAAATGAAAATTAAAAAAATTCATGAGACTTAAATAATAATTAAGGAATTAAATTGTCCACCTGAAAAGTACTTATAATGAGCTTGATAAGTGAACTGAAAATCTCCCTTTCTCTCTCTCTATCTATCTCACTTACCCTCCTCACCATGGGTGCAGATCTGATTGGGGGGGACACAATCAGTTGTGATTTTTTTTTTTTAATTGCACATGTATAAATCATGCCCACAGAGCGCTTGAGATTGCCAGCATATTTCACGATTTCATAGAGGCTCATCACCATCACCAAGTCATTCAAAAAGCACTACACAGAGAATCATATGGGGGAGAACGGGGTTGGTTGTCACAAGCATTAGATGTCGCTCCCTAGAGGGCGCTGTTGAAAAACGTTGGCACTAAAATTTTCAGAATCGGGGTCAGAGATTAGCTACGTGGTCGTTTCAGCAGTACGACACTTGACATTGAGGTGAGAGGACTTTTTGTGTTTTTCACGTCAAAATGTAACTTTTCAGTTTTTCTGTATTCCTCTTCTAGGCTTTTACACAATGGGTTTATAATAAAACACTTAATACCATTAAAAAAATATGAAGGGAGAGCTATAGTTAAGATAGTTTTTTCTTAGCTAGGCAACAACATGTGCTTGCTAGCTTAATTGCTAACAAAAAATACAAGTTGGGGATGGTTGTCACATTCTCTTCGGGGTTGGTTGTCACATGTGACCCATAGATGAGGCAGGAGACCAAGTTCAAAATGCTTGATGAGGTTTTTATGTGTGGTTTGAGCTCCCCTTTAGATGGGGACTTTTGACAGTTTGTATTGTTCTTTATACTATTTTTTATACATGATTTATGTTCTCTTAGTGCATGACATATGTGAGGTTGTTGCATCTAAATAAATTAAACTTTTTAAATTCATTTTTAAGATTGCCTCCCTTTTTTATTTTTTCCCATTTAAATAACATGGGGACAACCAACCCCATAGTATGTGACAACCAACCCCACGATGGGGATGGTTGTCACAAATGCACAAGATGTATTTGACAGTCTATATCTTTTGAACAGAATAAGCTTAAGGAGAGTAAGGTCACTCCATTCCTACCTGACACTTTAAGCTTCCATTACACATTGAAATAGAATCTATTGAGGATACAGTTTTTCAGGGATTCAAATGAAAGTAAAAAGTGTGACAACCAACCCCGTTCTCCCTGCTGACCTTTACTGTTTATTTCTCTTAAACAGACAATAGTACATGGAGCTGCAAGCTAACGTTAGCTAGCTACTCTAAATATGGATCTGGCTAGGGATAAGTTACTTCACTTGAGGCAGCAAACAGAATCTGATTACGTTTTTAAATCTTTTATGGGCACACTTTCCTTTTCTTGAGGAAGTTTCAATCAAAATTACTCACAGAAAGGCATTTGTTTACTGACTACTGCGAGAGCACCAGCCGATGGCCATGTTCCAGTGGCTGAGAGAAAGTGGAGAGAGATCTTTTTTTTTTTTTTTAATAAAGTTACCCACCCACAGTTGCATTGCAGCAGAGCAGGAAGGGAGGCCTAGTAGGCTAGAGATGGAATGTGGAGTTGGAAAATATATTTATAAAATATTTGTTCCACAATTTTCATTTATTTTAGAATTGGGAATGTTTTAGGCTATTTAGAATTTGGGGGGACAATTTGTGTTTTTCATAAATTCCCCCCGTCCCCTCCGGGATCTGCACCCATGCTACTCACCTACCTTCCACTCCTCCTTCTCCTGCCTGTCCCTAACTGCAGAGCATCATCATCTGTTGGTGACTTCTTGCTGATCTGGAGTGTAATTTTCACATCAGAATTATCATTTTGCCTTCACTAAACTGTTATTTTATTGTTTTACAGTTGAGATTGATTTCCCAACCTTATAATCTGTGTCAAAGGGAATTACATCTATACATTACATACTCAACAATAAATTACCCACTCTTAAAACATCCAAACCAGCCTCTATTTTTAAAACAGCTTGAACAGAACTCTCTCTCACTCACTCAGCTCAAGTTACCAGTACATTGGAATGGTTTGAATTTTTTATTTATTTATTTTTTTTGGATCTGTGATTTCATCTTTTCAGTTGGCAATGATCTATTTTTGTCATTGTCCATATAAGCATTGGTTAACTATTATTTATACTATAATTACTATAATTACTATAATTTTATTGTTTTATTTAGAAAAAATTGGTTTGGACATTAAATTGCAAAGAATTGTTTTACATCATACAACATACAAATTATACCGTTCTAACCAATTTTGGAGTAAAAATCCCTATTTCTATTAGAAAAGAAGTGTAGTTGTTCCTGAACTTTGTTGCTGTGGAGCTAAAGGTTTGTTTTGATTGCAGATACCTTCACATTTAACACATTTGTTTACTTGACTGATGTAAATGATTGTACAACAAATCCAGAATTGAATTTAAAATCCTACTGTTAACTTATAAAGCTCTAAATGGTTAGGCTCCGTCATATCTTAGAGAGCTCATAGTGCCATATTATCCCACTAGAACACTGCGCTCTGAGAATGCCGGATTACTCGTGGTCCCTAAAGTTATCAAAAGTAGATCAGGAGCCAGAGCCTTCAGCTATCAGGCTCCTCTCCTAAGACTTTCCTCTTTGATAAAGCTTATAGTTAGGGCCGGCTCAGGCTTGCCTTGTACCTAGTTAGGCTGACTTAGGCCTAGTCTGCCGGGGGACCTCCTATAATACAACGGGCACCTTCTCTCCTTCTCTCTCTCTCTCCCTTTTGCTAACCCTGTTAGTGCTCCGGCCATACTGCATGTCCCTAACTCGGCTTCTTCTCCGGAGCCTTTGTGCTCCACTGTCTCGCAGGTTAACTCGTATCGCAGCGGTGCCTGGATAGTGTGACGTGTGTGGTTGTGCTGCTGCCGTGGTCCTGCCAGATCCCTCCTGCTGCTGCTGTTATCATTAGTCATACTTCTACTGTTATTATACACGTGATTATTGGCACATATGTATACTATCATATATTAATATATACTTTCAACGTATTGTACCACAATAGCCGTAATTATTATTATAATATTATTACTTTCATTTATGTTGTTGTAAACTACTGTCATTAGCGTCTGTCCTGCATCTCTCTCTGTCTCTGTCTCTTTTTCTGTCTCATTGTGTCATACGGATTACTGTTAATTCATTATGTTGATCTGTTCTGTACGACATCTATTGCACGTCTGTCTGTCCTGGAAGAGGGATCCCTCCTCAGTTGCTCTTCCTGAGGTTTCTACCATTTTTTTTTCCCTGTTAAAGGGTTTTTTTGTGGAGTTTTTCCTTATCCGCTGCGAGGGTCCTGAGGAGGGATGTCGTATGCTGTAAAGCCCTGTGAGGCAAATTGTGATTTGTGATATTGGGCTTTATAAATAAAATTGATTGATTGACAACATACCCATACTTACATTTTATTCATTGTTTAGTTTATTATTTGTACACACTCACATTGTTTCAGTCATTCCGTTTTAGTGTTTTGTTTTTGTTTAACCTGTTCATACTGAAATAAAAATACAGACATCCGTGAGGAGAAAGTGGATTGATTTGAAGGTGCTGTTCCCTGTCTGCAGACCCAACATTATTCAGCTACCACAAGCAGTCATCTGTCATACCAGTGCCACAACAACTCTGTTCCTGATTTTGCATAATATACACTTTGATATAGTACACTGAATATTTATCAAACGCTGAAAATACAGCACCCATAGCATTAAGTTATTTTGCTGGTGTCATCAGTTAAGGGTCAGGTCAGATCATAGCTGACATTAGACTACTGGTTGTGCATTGGATTATTAGTGGAAACTATTTACATTGTATAGAGTTCTGTGGTGGGAATTTTAATATTTAAACATAAGTAGCATTGGTATTGACATAATTTGTCCTTTTAAGTGTGTCAGTCTTGAATTATAGCATTCTTGTTTTCAGACAAAATACTGTTACCTCAGGAAGTGGCTGTAAACAGGCATTTCTAAACCTGTAGGAACTGAATTAGTCTTAACAGTTTTAATTCACCAGTCCTTAGTGTATTGGATTACAACAAGAACATTTTGAAAGGCTTGATTGTAATTTAGGTGGATTGAAATCATCAGCTGCAGTAAAATTGGCATAATTCATCTTAAATAAGAACAGCTATCTCAAATTTCAAAATTTGTTGTGACAAAGTGCAAAATTAAATATTTGAGCATTGGTACGGATCTCCTGATAGTGTTAAAATATAAAAAATTAAACCTGTCAGTCCCTGTGTAAAGTGTAAGCAGACTTGAATTGGGATAAGTCATCATTCTGGTGTGCATTAAACTAGTTTTGCCTCAAATATATTTTCTCAGGCTTGACAAAGATTTACTGGAAATAATTAAGAAACAAAACATTTGTTGAATTAATAATCTGTTCATTTGGTAAATAATTATATTGAGTAGTTTGAAACCCAAAAAATAGTTTTCTGTGTTCATTCACCATTCCTAGCTGCCAATTGATTTTCAAAAGTAGACAAAGGTTTCATCTATCTTCAGAGTTTGTTTTGATTGCAGTAATATTTTGTCATTAATATTGTGTTAAACCATTTGGTTGTGTACAATAAAAGTAAAGCAATAACATTTTTGGTTTTGGAGCATAAAAACAATGCCGAAGAAGGGAAAGAGGTCACAAGCTCAAAGACTGCGCTGGCAGAGGTCAAATGACGTTCACTGTACAACACCAGCAACTGAAGAAGCAGAGTGTGTTCCTCGGAGCAGTGGAGAGGTAAAGATGTCTGCAGCCTCTCATGCTCATAGTGTGAAACACGGAGGACAGCAAGATACATCAGGTAAACCACAGGTATCTTATGCAGACATTGTGAAGAGAGCACGCAAAAGTGATGGTGCATGTGAGGCTGGGCCTTCTAATGTGAACGAGGTAAACAACAGAGGTCAGACTGATGTGACATTTGTACCAAAGATATCTTATGCAGACGTTGTGAAGAGAGGCCATAGTTATGCTGGGACAGGACCTTCTAATGTGAACCAAGTAAACAACAGAAGTAAGACTGATGTGACATTTGTACCACAGGTGTCTTATGCTGACATTGTGAAGAGGGGACTTAACAGAGATGCTGAATGTGTCGCAGGGCCTTCTCATGCTTACCAGGTAAATCACAGATGTCAAAGTGATGAGACATATGTACCAGGGCCTCATGCAGAGAGTGAAAACCTGGGAGATCAGCCTTCTGAAAGACATGTCCATGCATCTCGCAGCCAGGCTTCCATCAGATACGGCAGATTCAAAAACCAGCAGTGTATCTGTAACTCACTAACCTTCCTTGCATTCCTCTATGAGAATGAAAACATCACCAGAGCGCACCTTGGCCTTGTGTTGAATAAGTTTAATGTGATGTATAAAGAGGTCAGGAAGAGCGTCACTATTCACGTAACATTCGACTACGGATGAGCTCCCTGATGAAGTTCCTACACGCAGGTTTACACATTATGTGGACATGACAAAGCTTTCCAGGTACGGCCCATTAGGACAACCTTTACCTGGAGCTGTAGAGAGTTTCCTGGACTTGGATACAGGTCTCAGCTGTTTGCTAACAGAGGTGCAGTACGCTTTGCTGATGATGAGACAGTTGTGTATTGCAGTGTTCAGAACCAGGTCAGGCAGATATGGTTTCTTGGATCCACACTCCAGAACAGCCAGAGGTTTGCCCCTACCCCAGGGTTCACGCTTTCCTGGTACTGCTGTCATGCTGACATTCAGTGACATGATTGACAGGCTCCAAAAGTGTCACAGAATGATGGGCACACAGTCCTCCTGTAACTATGAGCTGAAGCCTGTGGAGTTTTATGATGTGGCCATCCTGAATAATACTGTCCCAGACACAGTCAACCTACAACTCACACTGCTGCTGTATCAACTGCTCTGTTGGATGATGCTCTTCAGAAGGAGTCAGGCATAATAAACGCAGTTGTCACAGATGTCTCTAGTGACATTTCACATGAAGTATCTACTGATATGGAAACTGAACCACAATCACTGAGCCAGTTCAGCTCTGTCACATCACATGATGCAGAATGAATCAAGGTAAACACTGATGCCACTGATGTTTTTTGATAACATCTCACAAGGAGTGTCCACTAACATCACCTCTTTATTATCAGTGAGAAAACAAGAGGTTGGTGTCATAATCCCAAATACCCAAACTGAACCAGAACAGTCCAGTGAATTCAGTTTGATTTCACTGCCATCACATGATGCTCCTCACATTCAGTCAGACTTATCTGCTCCATCGATAAATACAGTTGCCAGTGATACACTCATCCCGTGAAAACTGTCAAAACTTAGTAAACAGGAAAGGAGAAAATTGAATTGTTTCTTCCACAAAGAAAAGAGAATCAAAAAAAGAAAGAGAGGGAAAAATATGCTTCAAATGCAGCATATAAAAATAAGAAAATCTATCTCAAGGAGGAATTATAAAAACAATCCTGAAATAATACACAGAAGAAAGCCCATTTCTTTACAGATACAGAGATAATGTTGACTTTAAGCAGAAAAGAAAACAGAATATTTTTGCAAGGTACAGAGGCAATGTAGCCTGGAAATCCAGACTCAAATCTAGAAAGATTTTGAGTCTGGCCCTCAGCGATACACCCTTCCTACCCAAGGGGCGGCACTAACTGAGGCATTTCAAATGCCGCTGCATTGCAATTGGATAGCACGATGGCCAATCAGAGCAAAACACAAGGTGATGTATTCATTGCACTAAGCCCCATTTGTTTGCTGAACAGTGGGGCTAACTGATATATTATGCTTTTGCCGTATCCTGTCTGCAAACTGGCAAAAACGTCCTTCCTGGAAACGAAGGCTTCTAGGGCAGTCTTCTCTTCCTCTCTCAAGGAAAAAGATAAGTGTAGTTGGCTTAGCGTTTCTTCCATATAATAGCTAAACTGAATGGACACAGTCCTTCTTTTCGACTCCTATGGCGCAGCACTGTCATCATTATGTTACGCCCGCCCAGAACCCGCCTCTGAACCACCAATCAGATAGACTGATCTGATTGGTCCGATTGGCGATTCAGCGGGCTCTGCTCATCGGGGCCAGTGCAAATTAGAATTTGCTAGGGGCGGGGCATCTGGATTTCCAGGTTAGAGGCAATGCAGATTTTAGACAAAAACAAAAGGAGTACTGCACTAACCGTTACAGAGATGATGCTCATTTCAGACAGAAACAACAACAGTACTGTACCACACGTTACAGACATGATGCTGATTTCAGACAGAAACGACAACAGTATTGCACAAACCTTTACAGAGATGATGCTGATTTTAGACAGAAACGACAACAGTATTGCACAAACCTTTACAGAGATGATGCTGATTTTAGACCAAAAAAAAAGCAGTACATCAGCCAGAGTTACAGCCACAGTGCTGATTTTCAAAAGAAACAAAAACAGTATTGTTACACACTTTACAGAGACAGCGTAGAGTTTAGACTGAGGAAGAGATCTCAAATCATTCAGTGTTACTCACATGATCAAGCTTTCAGGGTTAGACACAAACAAGTAATGAAAAAACTTATGCAAGACAGATATAAAAACAATCTGGCATTTAGGAGTATACATAACATGAGATGTGCCACGAAAATAAAAAGAAAATACAGATGGATACACAGACAAACACAAGAAAGTGACAACAGTCTGATAACAGAGGCCATATCTGTTTTTAGATCACAAATAAAGGCCGGTCCGACTTATGTGTTCACTGTCTGTCACAAGGCATCATTTCCAAACCAAGTACGACCCTGCACAAGGTCAAATTATGTCAAACATCCAGATGTGGTTGCAGCATGCCTGACAGGAAAGTATGTCCATGTTTGTCATGATGAGTGCAGAAATGAGCAGTGCAAGGTGCCTGACGAGAGGAGAGAGTGGATTTGTTCTACCTACCATGATCATCTGAAAGATGGAGTCATGCCAAGCCTTGCTGTCGCTAACAACAGCGCTTGTTGACATTCCACCTGAACTTTCTGATCTAAACATCTTAGAGCACCATCTTATAGCCAAGTGCATCCCATTTGCCAAGATATTTCCTCTTCTCAAAGGTCAACAGAGAGCAATACATGGTAGTGTGGTATGTGTAGTCTGAGGTGCAGGATACAGTTGAAGCGTTACCCAGACTGAGAAGTGAGTCTCAATTCTTGAGAGTAAAACTAAAGAGACGACTGTGTTACAGAGGTCCAGACTGTTACCTGGTCCAAACTAGTGCAGGCGCTGCATAAACTCAAAGAAATTCACCCACAGTATGAGGACATAACCATCAGAGATAAGCCTGAGTTGTGTGACCCAGCACTTCCTGATGAAGAGGATGACGATGAGGATGCAGCAATGGAGGATGATGATTATGATGAAGCTGATTTAATGGAAATTGACAGGTGTGAGAAAAGTGTGCTGTGTGAGGCAGAAAATTAGCCTGAAAATGAGCAGGATATTGAAATGTGTTTTAGTGAAGGAATCTACTCTGTTGCCCCTGCTGAAAGATACAGACCAGTGAGCTTTTTCAGAACACCTAAACTAGAGGCCATGGCTTTTCCTGTACAGTTCCCTACTGGTCAAAACTCACTGGATTAGCAGAGATATATTAAACTAACGCCTAGTAAATACTTCAAAGCATGGCTTTTCTGTATTAATGACTGTTTTGCCAGAGACACAAACTACCTGTTCTTTGCACAGTTTGTGACTGAAATACACTTGGCTACTTCCAGCATGACATTACAATTAAAGAAAAGAAAGCCTCTGACCAGAGATGGACGAAGAATTACCTCCAGCATGTTGCAAGATAAACGAGAGGTTGAGAAACTGGTGCGAAATAAAGATGCAGTCAGGTTTATGCAGCTGCTTCGAGGCACACTAGCTTACTGGGAGAAAACAACAGGAGATCTTTTTGCCTTGATTTGATGGCTGGGGACACCCACTTTTTTTTGCACATTTTCTGCAGTTGAAATGTGTTGGCTTGAAGTGATCGAGGCAATTAAAAGGCAGCAAGTTGAAGATGTCAATTTTGAAGGACTTGACTGGTCAGCAAAGTGTGACATACTGTGAAGCAATCCTGTGACAGCAATGCGCATGTTTGATAAACGTGTAGAGGCATTATTCAGTGATTTGCTCCTATCTCCCGCACAGTCCCTCGGCAAAGTTGTTGATTACTTTTACCAAGCTGAGTGTCAGCACAGAGGAAGCCCACACATGCACTGCCTCATTAGGGTAGACAGTGCACCTGTGTTTGAGGAAGATGATGATCTAACTGTGTGTAACTTTGTGTCCAAATACATCACAGCACAGCTGCCTGACCCACATAGACAACCCGAACTGTACAAGAAAGTAAATGGTAAATGGACCTGCATTTGTATAGCGCCTTTCTAGTCATCTAGTGACCACTCAAAGCACTTTTTACACTACGAGTCACATTCACCCATTCACACACATATTCATACACTGGTGGCCGAGGCTACCGTACAAGGTGCCACCTGCTACTCAGTTTTTTTTTTAACACACTCACACACCGATGGAACAGCCATCGGGAGCAATTTGGGGTTCAGTATCTTGCTCAAGGATACTTCGACATGCAGCCTGGAGAAGCCCGGGATCGAACCACTGATCTTTCGATTGGTGGACGACCCGCTCTACCTCTGAGAAGTGCAAGTGCACAGCAAAAACCATTCCCAAACATGTTTCAGAAGTATCAGCTCAGGTTGCAGAATTGGATTTCCCAAACCACCTGCCAGAAAGACAATGATAACAAGACCCAGTGAAGACATTGATCCACCGCAAGTGGAAACAGCCAAGAGAAGGCTCCAACCACTGAACTTGTTGTTGAATGAACCCCAAACTAGCTCTCTCAGTTTGCAGCAGCTTTTAACTCAGTGCAATTTAACAGTCAGTGAGTATGAACAATGCCTCAGTCTGATAAACAAATCCAGTGCTGTGAAACTGAAACGTGCACCAAAAGACTGCTGGGTAAATGGATATAATCCACACCTACTTGAAGCCTGGAATGCCAAGATTGATGTCAGCTACATTCTCAATGCATATTCCTGCATCGTGTATCTTACCAGCTACATGTTGGGATTCACAGGACCACAGATGATTTGTCATTAAATCTAAACTGGACATGTGAAGGCTTTTCTTCTCTGCATGCTCTTTGTTCTTCAAACAAAGAGAGCTATTTGACACCCATCTCCAGGATGTCCCATCTCACACCTCAGTGAGACACAAGTCTTAAAACTTGATTGAATAGGACTTTTACAGTGACGTGGCTCTGTGATGTCACAGGCATCTGTAGAAGGTCTGCTCCCTTCAGACAGTCTTTCTCTTGCTCGTGAGATGCCGAGCAGCACACACCACGTCTGACCAACTCAGACCCCATTGCCCCAAACCACTCTCCTGGACCACGACTTGCCCATGCTCAAGGTAGAGGCAAACCTGAACCAGAGAAGTTAGATTTGCAAGCGCAAGGTTTGCAACTAACTTTCGAGCAACAAGGAGAAGTTAGTTTGTTGAGTTAGCACACAGCGTCTAACTCTGCAAAGACCCTGAGAGACCAGCTTCCTCAGAGTTTCACCTTTGGAACAAAGGACACAACAAAGACTGCATCTGGAACTACAGCTCTTTCCCACCTCCCTCTGCCAGCTAACAAAGCACACCACAAAGCGACTCTTTCTTCCATCCATTCAAGGATCGGTAAAGTAACAACTGGGCATAGCTTTATCACAGCTGTACAGGCTAAGCAAGACTGTTTAACTTGTATGTGATTTAATGCTGTTTACTGAGTAATTGTTGTGATTGTTTGCAGTCAGGTCATTGGTTAGTTGGCTTCGCCAAAGCTAAGTGTTTAGTTTGCTAATGCTGTTCACAAACAGATTCTTGCATACAACTAAACAATCTCTGCACTAATCCAGACTTTATGCAACACATATCACATTCACATTAGTCTATATATACAGACTCTACATTCAGTGAATGTAGAGTCTGTATATAGAGATGTGAAAACCCCGGAGATCTTGCCTCCGGAAGAAGAGCAGAAGAGCCCTGGTTTCCGGTTGTAGGCTGTTTGTAGTTTGCGTGATATTGACCAATCACGTTTGAGCCGGCTGCAGTTGTTGCCAGGTTAACAAGGGGGAACATAATTGCTGTCACTGCAAACTCTGAATCCATCGCAATGGTTCAGCATATTTACTTATATATAAACGGAAGTCGGAAATGGAAATTCGCCTCCTCCGCCCAAATCAAACCGGAATGCCAAAAAATTGGGGGTCTGCCCCCAGAGGCTGTATTGCTGTCTGCCGGAAGTCAGACACCGAATACAGCCGATGGGTTCCGAGAATGCATTCACATAGACTTATTAACAACTAGGCTTTCAACAGAGCTACACCCAAAAGGCATTTCAAAGTTTGTCTTTGTCCTGACCACACGGTCAGACAAACACCTCCCCCGATCTGAAGCTAGCTTTGATTCGGCCATCTTGTAGTTCTCTGTTGTCAGCCATTTTGTTTTGTAGGCCAAACGGCCCTTTGATCACCACACCCGCCTTTGTCTTTCTCTCTCTCTCTGTTTTGCCCCTCCTCAATGAAATGGGATTTGTGCAAAAGCGAAAAAACAATAAGCCTGCTGTCATCAGATATCATTGCTGCTCACAGGAAAAATATCCTGAGAAGTTTTATGGCACATTACTAAAACTGTACCTTCCTCATCGATCAGACCAGGAACTAAAAAAAACATATTTCCCCACACGAGTCCTTCTAGTGTAGTGGCTACGTTCAGCTACCAGGTGCTGACCATCCTGAGTATGTCCAACACATTGTCGAACAAAACAGAGACAAATATGGGCAAAACAGTGACGAAATTGAAGAGGCAGTTGAGGAGTTTGAACAGAACAGAGGTGTGATTGATGAATGGTGTAATCTGGCACCAGAATCTGAAGTTGTGAGGTTGGAGTGTGTTGAAGATCTGCAGGCAAGAGAGCCAGATCATGAAAATGTACAGAGAATGTCCCAGACTACAGTAATCAGGCTAATGCTGTAACAGAGGCCAGAGCAATCAGAGAGTCCCCTGCATTAGACCCCACACAGTTATGCCAAATGTATCAAAGTCTGAACCAGGAATAAGCATGTGTATTCTATGCAGTGAGAGACTGGTGCTTGAAGCGTGTCTGTGGCCTAAACCCAGAGCAGTTTTTCTTTTACATTAATGGTGGTGCTGGAACAGGAAAGTCACATCTCATCAAATGCATCTACTCAGAGGCATCTAAGATACTGAGCAAACTGCCCAGACATGCTGAAGAGGCAGACATCTCAAATCCCACTGTCCTTTTGACTGCTTTCACTGGAACTGCAGCCTTTAACATATCAGGATCTACATTGCACTCGTTAAAGCTTCTGTGAAGCCTAAAACCTATATTCAAAGGACTGGGCAACCAACTTGATAAAGTCAGATGTGAACTGTTAAATGCTGAAATCATTGTCATTGATGAAATGTCCATGGTGTCAAAACACCTTTTTGCATATGTGGATGCCAGGCTGAAACAAATCAAAGGCAGTCAGAGACCTTTTGGAGGAATGTCAGTAATAGCTGTCTGAGACTTTTATCAGCTACCACCCATGTGACAGTCCAAACCTCTCTGTGTGTATGACCTGTCTGAGATTGACCTATGGCAGGAGCACTTTCAGATGATCACCCTGACTGAGATTATGCATCAGAAGGATGATGTTGCCTTTGCACAGATGTTGAACAGGATCTGTGTCAAAGAAAAGTCAGATGAGCTGTCTGAAAAAGACAGAGCTTTGCTGTCACAGGCTCTCACTGAACCAGCACTTTGTCCGACTGATGTCATGCACATTTTTGCAACTAATAAACAGGCTGATTCACACAACTCAGCAACATTAGATCTGCTCCATTCTCTTATCACCACCATTGATGGAGATGACTACAGAAAGGACCCACGGACTGGCAGAATGGCAAGACAAAGTAAACCATTCAAAGGAGGCAGAAATGACTTACCAAATACACTGAACGTTGCTGAGAGTGCTCGTGTCATGCTCACCAGGAACATAGACGTGTCTCAAGGATTGGTGAATGGATCTTTCTCCACACTAGTCAGGGTACTAACCTCTGAAGAAAATGCTGTTGCACATGTCACTATGCTGGGGCTCAAGATGGATGATGAAACAGCTGGAAGGAACTATCGTAACAGAGCACCAGGAGGACCTGATGATGTAGTGTACATTGAGAGAGCAGAGGAGAATCTGAAACAGAAAAGAGTGGTGCGCAGACGGTTTCCTATTAAACTTGCCTTTGCTTGTACAATACATAAGGTTCAAGGCATAACAAGGAAATCAGCTGTAGTCTCACTAAAACACATTTTTGAACCGGGCATGGCTTATGTTGCTCTTAGCAGAGTGACCTCTCTCGGTGGACTGCACATTCTGGATCTGGATGAGAGTAAAATGTATGCCAACCCAGAAATCACTGCAGCCCTAGAGACCATGAGAGGAAAAATTCCGGCAAAACAGCTTGAGGCACCAGATTTCTAACTCGCCACAAAGATCACATTTTTGACACCACAAACATCACAAAGATATGTGTGCGTTCAGGAGAAGTTTATCTCTCTACTGGTATCCTCATATTGATGATTGGACTCACGGTTTGGGAATAGAAGGGAGGAGTTTGGGAGGTCCAGTGTGCATTAAAAGAACCCTCTGCTGAGAGCTGCTTTCTGCCTGTCTTGTCTCTGCTCTCTCAGCTGGCCCTCATTAAGCACCATGACAACTGCCCTGCCACACCATGGCAACGGCTACGCACACACCAACACAGAGACATGTTGGTGTGTGTATGTCTAAATCTTAAGTGCAGACATGACAGCAGCAGAATCTGTATTTTAAACAGCATGTAAACATTATATATCAGTGATTTCTATTATCTACTACATCCTACTACAGCCTTTACTACTAATACTACTGTTAGTACCTTTAGGATTATGAATGTTAAATACATATTGTAATGTATTGTAAATACATAAAATATTAAACACACCTACTGCCCATTGACTGTCGTACATGTAGTATGTAAACTGAGAGGAGAAATTTTTGGAAAACAGCTGAGGGGCACCAGATCTCTAACTTGCGACCAAGGTCACATTTTTGACACCACAAAGATATATCTGCGTTTGGGAGAAGCTCATCTCTCTGGTAGTATCCTCATATTGACGATTGGACTCACGGTTTGGGCATCACAGGGAGGAGTTTGAGAGGAATTAAATCCATCTATAATCTACTTGCTCTCTGCCCCCTCTGCTACTCTGCTGCAGGTCCCTCATTAATCACCATAGCAACAACCAATGAAACACAAACTCACAGACGTATGTGTTTGTGTCTCTTCGTCCCCATTAAACAGATAAGGAGCAAAGGTTGCTATCATCTCTGCATTTACTAACAATGAATCCTATCCAATCCTACCACTACTGTAACTACTACCGCTAGAAGAAGTACCTCTATATCACTACTACAAATACTACTAGCACAACTACTTCTACTAGTGACTGTAGCTGCTACTGTTGCTACTGTTTGGGCTATGAATGTCAAACACAAACATTGTTGGAGCAACTTCAAAGAGCATGTTAATATTATATATTAGCATATATTATTCATTACTATAGCCTTAAAGGATACTACTACTTTTATTACTGGTGCAACAGTTTGGCCTATAGATGTTAAATACCAACATGAGAGGAGCTGTACACACGTAGCATGCAGTACCTGCAGGACAAGTAGTATGTAATACCTGTAGTATGTAGTAGCCTACATTTATGCAGTACCTGAGGTAGGGCTCAGCCTGTACTATGCAGCACCTGTAGTTTACAGTGCATGTCTTTCGTAATGTATTACCTACAGTATGTTGTACCTGAAGTATACAGTACCTGTAGTACCCGCTGTATGTACTACCTCCTACTCGGTGTTTTTTGAGCATTCCACAACTTTTTCAGTCTTTCGTTGCCTCTGTCCCAACTTTCTTGGAACATGTTGAAGGCATCAAATTTAAAGTAAGTCTATATTTTACAAAAAAAAACCCCAAAAAAACATACTTTATCATTTTGAGCATTAACCATCTTGTCTTTATACTGTTTCTAACTGAATATATAATAGTCAAAAAACTTTTGCAAATCATTGCATTCTTTTTTCATTTAAGTTACAAAAAGAAAAAGAGAGACGCATGAGAACTATCATTGTGGCCAACGATGTTGTGTTACACAATATTGTCATATATTGCCTAAGCATACCTGGAAGTCATAGCGTCGACCATCAAATGTCTGGTAGTGGGGGTCACCCATCGCACGGCAGGTTGCTGTAGAGACATGGACGCATTTTCCGTTCTCACAGCGTTCCTTTACTCGACATTTTAGGTCTTCACAGGGATCCGGGGGTAGTGTAGGAGAGGGGGCACCTACAGGAAATACAAATACACCATATCCATGTACAGGTAGCACCATGGCAGATACATTTAACTATGCCATCATTAAAGTCAGGGTAAAATAAAATCTGAGTTTTACATTTGAACACACTGAACATGTTAGAAAACACTTTTTGGAAATATGTGAAAAGACTGGGAACTATATAGTTACGAATGGTGGCGTGAGACCGTTTTTCACCATTTCTGTGTCCAGGATTTTTGGACAGGGGGAAAAGCCTGCTCAATGATGCAATGGAGCCATCTTTAGCATAAGCCCCTCCCCTACGCTACATGGGAACTAGAACCATTGGGCATGGCCTCAGTACATGCAGAGGACACGCCCCCAGTGTCTAAGAGCAGATAATACTGCCTATTTTTTCATGATTTTGAGACATAATTTTATACACTGCAACTTTTTTAATCATTCAAATTTGGCTGGATGTTTAATAATACATTTTTGTGCGGTGTGACAAACCCATTATTCCTCTTTTTTTTTTGCTTTACCCAGATTTTAAGTGTATTACTTTTCACATTGCTTTTTACCTTATCAGTTTTCTCTAATACCTTTCATCCATAAATATCTCTTCAGTTAGAGATAGAAAAACATTCTGCATGGTTTGGTTGGTATGTAGAAATATTCTAACTGAATGTATCCACCATTTTTATATTATTATAAAAGAATCTGTGTGTGTGTACCTTCAGAACAAACTCCAACAATACCATACGAATGGCCGGTTTCTTGACCATAGGCGTAGACTGCCATTTGGGCATCACCTTCCACTGTCACATGACTCTGCTGTTTCCCCACTGCTACATTTGACCACACCCAGCGCTGATCTGCCAGGAGCTTTATCCACTTAGGTGAGAGGCACTGTCCATTCACACACACTTTTACACTGCCTGCCCCCTCCCTCTCTGATAGAACAGAAACAGTACTGTAAAGTCCACCAACTGTATCAACCGCCCAATCAGTGGCAAGCCTGCTGGTAGGAGTCACCGTTATTAGAAAAGGGTCATATGGACTGTTGTTGCTGAGAAGCAGCACCATTACTTTCTTGTTGCTCTTGACAACCAGTGGCTGTCTGAAGAGTAGTTTGTCTGAGGTGACGTCCCCAGGTCTCCTTAGCCTCCTGTTGGTGTAAGTGTAACATGTTTCATTAGTTAGATAAAGGTTGTTCAAGTTTAGATGAACTGGGCAATTTCTTTTTGATAATTTCATTTTAAGTAAATATCTATATAGAAGTACAACATATTGGTATGCATCTTGTAATATGATCAGCCAGTACAATATAAAACATACTAAATGATTGTTTGACAAGCGTAAAAGGTCCCCACACTAATACAGAAGGGTATTGATGCCATAAACATGAGTTTAACATTATAAGAATGTGTTGAGTTATCATTTAATAAAGTGAAACGTTTCACATCAAAACAGTTTCCTTTTTTATCCTTTTTTTTTTTTACAAGAAAAGTTTCTTGTTATTACCTAAAAACATCTTGTAAAAACATATAAAACATCATGTTATAACAAGAACCTTTTCATGATGCCTGATACTGATAGTTTCTTTTTGTTTGTTTGTATGTTTTTCTGGCATGGCATCAATATGCTTCTATATATTGCTGTCGCCTTCAGCAGTGGATGGAATTTGTTCAGCTGTCACATGGCATTGGTATTTTGATCACACACAAACACACACACACACACACACACACACACACACACACACACACACACACACACACACACACACACACACACAGTAACTGTGTCTGTGGTCCATGTATCATCTGATCTTTCAATTATTTCATTCAATCCAGAAAACTAAACAAAATAAAAAAGATCTTTTTTTCCCCTTGTTTTTCAGGCTTTATGAAGTGAATATGACTGAGCATTTTCTTGTTTTGTATTGAAAAAATATTTCACTTGTGCTTTGCATATACCTCCTACATTTATAACAGACTACAGTCCACCTGTCATCACAGATGAATGCGATTATTATCTCTGATTCACTTTTCCAAGATTTTTTTTTCAGATTCTTCAAAATGTACCTTTATTTTCAGCTTAAAATATTTTTATTTGTTACAAACGTCTTTAAATCATAAAAGACGTTCATGCTCTGTCGAGTATGTTGCAGATCACGCAGCAGAGGAATAGTACAAAACAAGATTACATAAAAAACAAAAAGAAAATTTGGTTTCCTTGTCTATAATTAATATCCCATTTCAAGACAGAAAAAAAAATGGCCATTTTCTTTTCTTAGAGGCTACAAAAGCTGAAGTAAAAAAAAGGATAGGATCGGAATCAGCAGAGGCTCCATGATACAATATTGTCACAATACTTAAGTCATGAGACAGTATTATTGCAATTTTAAATGTGCTGCAATATACTGAGTATTATGATAAAATATATTGCAATGTATTACCTTTTCTCAAGTGCAAATTAAGTCCCCAAAGGAACAGCAACATCTGTTTTATGTAATAATGAAAAGTTTTAGTCAGTTCATCTAACTTCAGTCTTTTTTTTTTTTTGCAGCAAAATGTATCTAGTGAACTGAAGAAACAAATGATTTCATTGTTCTGGTGGGCTATCATAAGTTATAACATTTGTAACATTTGTAATATTATTAATTTAAATAATAACAAAAATCAATGCTTAGCATCCATGTATTGATACAATATTGGCACACAAAAATATCACAATACTATGCTGTATCGATTTTTTCCCCAACCCCTATAATTGGATGATACATGGACCAGAGAGACAACCATGATAGTCTTGGCTGTAGCTTCAACAGTATATTGTAATGAATTAATATTTAACTCAACTGTTTTTTTGAGTGTAGGGCCTTGTGCAGCGTCACCTCAGTGTTGTCTTCAACAGCTACTATTATGGCCCAGTTTGTGGCCTTACAGCTGCCAGTCCTGGGTACCATGTATTCTTTACCCAGAAGTGCCACAGGGGGGAGCTGTTCATACACATGTTCACACCCACGACCCAATGCCAGACACTGGTGGCCCACTAAGACAGCAATGGGCTTCTGGGATTGAATCCGTGTGCCTGTCAAAGTTTTATGACTTCGTACAAGGTAGGATGCATAGGGTTTCAGGGTAATAGTTATTGCTTTCCCACGTTGCCACCTAGACCCTCCCCTTAGCCTCAAATTAGCACCAGGTGAGATAGTGATCTTGTTCTGGCTATTGCCATTAACAATAGCCAGTAGCCTGTCCATGCAAGTCATGCCTCCTGAGGGTGTGTACACAAAGTAGTCAGTACCCAACTCGTTTGTTGGGGAGACCACAGCACCATCTCCTGTTCTGTAGCGACGGTTGAAAGAGACCACAGAGATTATAGCACTAGATGTGATTCGAATTGCTGAGTTTTCAGTAACAAATTGCTGCTGCAGCTCAGATCCACATGGCAGAGAAACCCAACGGCTTTCACCTGCAGCGAGAGTCAGCCGCCTGGAGAAACCCACCGAAGCCACCTGTAGATCAAAATGTTGGAATTTGTTAAACATTCACAACCTACATTAAAACAGACTGTATATTGTCTTCCTTGAAAATGCCAAATGAGTCTAATACAGTGGGGCAAAAAAGTATTTAGTCAGCCACTGATTTTGCAAGTTCTCCTACTTAGAAAGATGAGAGAGGTCTGTAATTTTCATCAGAGGTACACTTCAACTATGAGAGACAAAATGAAAAAAAAAATCCAGGAAATCACATTGTAGGATTTTTAAAGAATTTATTTGTAAATTATGGTGGAAAATAAGTATTTGGTCACCCACAAACAAGCAAGATTTCTGGCTCTCACAGACCTGTAACTTCTTCTTTAAGAAGCTCTTCTGTCCTCCACTCGTTACCTGTATTAATGGCACCTGTTTGAACTCGTTATCTGTATAAAAGACACCTGTCCACAGCCTCAAACAGTCAGACTCCAAACTCAACCATGGCCAAGACCAAAGAGCTGTCGAAGGACACCAGGAATAAAATTGTAGACCTGCACCAGGCTGGGAAGAGTGAATCTACAATAGGCAAGCAGGTTGGTGTGAATAAATCAACTGTGGGAGCAATTGTAAGAAAATGGAAGACATACAAGACCATTGATAATCTCCCTCGATCTGGGGCCCCACGCAAGATCTCATCCCATGGGGTCAAAATGATCATGAGAACGGTGAGCAAAAATCCCAGAACTACACGGGGGGACCTGATGAATGACCTGCAGAGAGCTGGGACCAAAGTAACAAAGGCTACCATCAGTAACACACTACGCCGAGAGGGACTCAAATCCTGCAGCGCCAGGCGTGTCCCCCTGCTTAAGCCAGTACATATCCAGGCCCGTCTGAAGTTTGCCAGAGAGCACATGGATGATCCAGAAGAGGATTGGGAGAATATCATGTGGTCAGATGAAACCAAAATAGAACTTTTTGGTAAAAACTCAACTCGTCGTGTTTGGAGGAAGAAGAATGCTGAGTTGCATCCCAAGAACACCATACCTACTGTGAAGCATGGGGGTGGAAACATCATGCTTTGGGGCTGTTTTTCTGCAAAGGGGACAGGACGACTGATCCGTGTTAAGGGAAGAATGAACGGGGCCATGTATCGTGAGATTTTAAGCCAAAACCTCCTTCCATCAGTGAGAGCATTGAAGATGGAACGTGGCTGGGTCTTCCAGCATGACAATGATCCCAAACACACC
The DNA here is from genome assembly GCF_006386435.1 of Epinephelus moara. Lineage (NCBI taxonomy): Eukaryota > Metazoa > Chordata > Actinopteri > Perciformes > Serranidae > Epinephelus > Epinephelus moara. The sequence goes on from NC_065511.1 coordinate 3,911,852, forward strand.
GCTCGGGCAACGAAGGAGTGGCTCCGCAAAAAGCATTTCAAGGTCCTGGAGTGGCCTAGCCAGTCTCCAGACCTCAACCCCATAGAAAATTTGTGGAGGGAGTTGAAAGTCTGTGTTGCCCAGCGACTGCCCCAAAACATCACTGCTCTAGAGGAGATCTGCATGGAGGAATGGGCCAAAATACCAGCTACAGTGTGTGCAAACCTGGTGAAGACTTACAGGAAACGTTTGACCTCTGTCATTGCCAACAAAGGTTATGTTACAAAGTATTGAGTTGAACTTTTGTTATTGACCAAATACTTATTTTCCACCATAATTTACAAATAAATTCTTTAAAAATCATACAATGTGATTTCCTGGATTTTTTTTCTCATTTTGTCTCTCATAGTTGAAGTGTACCTCTGATGAAAATTACAGACCTCTCTCATCTTTCTAAGTAGGAGAACTTGCAAAATCAGTGGCTGACTAAATACTTTTTTGCCCCACTGTATGAGTATAAGGGTAATGCCAAATCCTAAAAAACAGCACAATCAAGCTTTGCTGGGTCAAGCTGGGTCAAGCAAAATCAGTGATTTCTTTCCAAACTCATTATACTTGTTAGAAAATACTTTTTGAAAATATGTGAGAAGACTGGGAACTGTGTAGTACTTTCCCTTGTGATTGTCAAACTGTTTTTCAGCATTTCTGTGTCCACAATTTTTTGGGTGAGCCTGATGGCCCCCATGATTCGATGACGCACTAAAGCCATCCTTAACATAACCCCTCCCCTACTACAGTATATTATTACCTTCCTTAGTGCTGTTTCGTTCTGCCTGTATACGAGTTTGCTACGTTCCACGAGCTGTCTTAGCTCTTTCAGTTTAATGAATATTTTAACATTAACATCTTTGTTTAATACGACAATCATATCAACATAAGCTTAACAGTTAACGTACTTTCCTGTCATTATGGCCAAATCAGCTACCTGGCCTGCTAGCAGTAACTGCTCACTGCAGTGGGTGAGTGCTTTGTGCTAATGTTAGCTCTGAGCAAGAGGCTATAGCTGTGCAGCGGCCCTCGTTTCCTGGTTTGGAGGGTGTGTGCTGTGCAACCATAGACTAACAGCCTGTCTCGAATCACATACTTCTGTACTAGACATCTAATATTTTGAGTGCACAAGTGTGTGTTCACAGAATGCAGTGTACTACTGGTGCACTCAAAATGGTCCATATGTTGAGTGTGGAATGATGGACACCTCTCACCCTAAGAGGTCGCCATCTTTGTGACACAGCAAACCTCTAAACTTTTTACCTGGTGACTGGGGACATCAAGAAGTCTGTTAATTATACATTTTTGCACTAAGTACAAATATTGTTGTCTAAAAGAAGCCATCAGTAATGTTTTTTGAGTCTGTAATGATTTGGTACCGTAAACAATAATGCGAGTGCTACTACTACTATTACTAGATTTACCAGACAGACACTTTACTGTTACAGTTACATTGCAGATGTAGATTTCATTCACAAAATATAACAATGAAAATATGATCCATTATTATTCATTAAACTGTCCAGCATTATATTAGAACTGAAACCATGACCAGGACCAGACTCAAAATAAATGGAAGTTCATTTTGCTGATAATGCCTCTCTTTTACTTTCAGTAAAAAATCTTAATGCAGGAGTTTTAATGTACATTATTAATAGTTTTACTATCAATAGTTAATAGTTTTACTTCAATACTTCTTCAACCACTGCCAATACTAACATTCCAAGTTAGAGAAAGGGTACAAAGTAAAGCAAGATGACTTTTGCATGGGACACCACATCACAGAACTCACCCTTGAAAAACACATCAAAGTCACACCACCTCACCAGTGAAAATCATTTATCAGAAATATTTATTACCAAATTGGCGAATTAGTCCCTTGCTTCAACATAACCACTGCAGTTATAAAGTAGAGCACAGACTTAACCAGAGAGTTTATGTGTTTATTATAAGTTAGTATGGCAAACTTACACAATGGATGTAGGTGAGGCCATGCTTGACTCAGTCTGCACCATTGTGGCTATAAAGTAGAGCATGGATTTGATAGCAAAGGCTGTATAATTTGCAGTGTTATAACTTAGTATGGCTTATATGCTAGACTTTCCACAGAGCCCCAAACCCCCACCCCACTGCTACACAGAGCCTGTTCACTTGTTTATTCAAAGCTTATTAATACTGAAAATGTTCCGTGTCAAAATTGCACCAAATTTGACAATATTTGTTCTTGGATCTCCAGCAATAAACCTGCCAGGAGTGAAGTAGATGGCATAAATGGTTCTTGAGATATGCGCAGGACACACAGACAGACAGACAGACAGACAGAGTTTCGTTGCTTTATAGTTCGATGACCAAACATCTTAGCTCACAAATAGACATGACTTATACTCATAACAATGCAGATATGAATAGAACTTTCGATGACTTTAACAATAATGCATGGCAGTGGAACAGATTATTCTTTAACATTTAACACTTGTAATGTGTAAGTCTAATGACTATGTGTGGGCAGGAATGCACAAGAACATTTCTGAGATGCACCGGCTCAGTTTTGAAAAAGGGCACACTCACCTGTATAGCCCCATACCTGCTCCCGATGTTAGCAAATTATAAAATTGTGTACTCAAACACACAATACACACATAGACATACTTGTGTAGAGGAAGAAATGCTGATTTAAAATTATACACATGAATGGGACTGTCCAATTAATTATGTCAAAAATGCCCCTCTAGCCACTGTATGTCCCTAGGTATCAAAATAAAGCATGCAACAAATAAAGGGTGAGGTGTAACCAAAATCTTCTATCTTTTTCCATGGTATATGTAATTTTACACCATGGTAATGGTATTTGTTATGATACAGTAATAGTTCTGAATTCAAACAAACACAAGAAATGTGTGCTCTAGATAAAGGATCAGTGCTCAGTGAATAACCTCCTAAGCTCTATGATAAGCTATTATGGCAAGGCTTAACTATACAGACCAATGAGCAGTGATAACTAACACATCTTTGGGGTCATCAGGTGGGAACCTCCTTTCACCAGTGTTTCGTCTAGTTGGACCCACGACACCTCCAGGAGGCTAGACAGTGATCTCTGGCGTCCCAGAGACACTCCCCTAATGCCAGCTCTCACTGCTCCCCGCACCGACCCAACAACCTCCTTTACCTTACATTACACATGGCTTTCTCAGCCCAAACAGCACTGCCACCTTCAACAAACCAAGGCTCCATTTATGCGAGCTCCAGGCAGGGACCGTGCCGATACTACCTTTCCTAGCACATTCACCATACTCTATTTCATATGCTACATATCATAACTCCAATATAAGCTAAAGTTAAGGGAGATAGAGAAGATAAACTCACAGGCTTTCGCAGCCCAAGCAGCACTGCCACCTTCAGCAAACCCAGGCTCTGTTTATGCAAGCTCCAGGTAGTGACCGTGCTGATACTACCTTTCCTAGCACATTCACCTTACTCTTTTTCACACGCTACATATCATTACTCCAATATAAGCTAAAGTTAAGGGAAATAGAAAAGATTAACTCGCAGGATCAGCAAACAAAGTCACCTTGCAGCATGGTCTCAAACAAAAGGGATTTAAATAGGCCACTCCCACACTTAAATAACCTTCCTCTTCCTGGATTTTCTCCTGAGAGGACTGATTGGTGGATCTCTCCACCTGATCTCAAGGAGTTATGTACCCTACCTAGTAGATCCCCCTGCTGGCCCCCAACAGACATTATTCCTCCTCATCCAAATCCACTGACTAGATCTAGCTGCTTCATTTGACATTTCCTTCACTGTCTTCCTCAAACTCTGTCCCCGCACTCCAAGTTCCCCCAGGAGTGAGACAGCCGATCTTGCTATGAATCCCCTACACCCCACTTCCACTGGACAAATCCTAGTTTTCCACCCTTGCTGCTCAGCTTCTGCTCCTAAGTCTGCATATCTAAGCTTTTTTCTTTCATAGGCTTCTTCCACTGAGTCTTCCCAAGGAACTGTCAGCTCAATTAAATAAACTATCCGTTGACTCACTGACCACAACACTATGTCAGGCCTCTGATTGGTACAAACTATTTCCTGGGGAACAACAAGCTTTTCCCCTAAATCTACTTGCATTTTCCAATCACAAGCACCTTCTAGGCGGCCACACCCTTACCTCCTTACTAACTTATCACTTCTGTATTTCTCCCGCTCATGGACAAACTGAATTGCTAAACTCCTATTCTTAAAACCTTCTGAATTTGCCTGTCTTCGTTTCCCTGCGATGCCTGCAGCTAAACTTTTCAACACTTGGTTATGTCGCCATAACTATAGACCAATATCTAATCTTCCCTTTCTTTCAAAGAAAGTAGTCGCAGGTCAGCTGTGTGATTTTCTCCATGATAATTTATTTGAAGAATTTCAGTCGGGATTTAGAGTGCATCATAGCACTGAGACAGCACTAGTTAAAATTACAAATGATCTTCTGATTGCATCAGACAAAGGACTCGTCTCTGTACTTGTTTTATTAGATCTTAGTGCGGCATTTGACACAATTGACCATCAAATTCTGCTACAGAGACTGGGACATTTAATTGGCTTAAAAGGTTCTGCACTAAGCTGGTTTAAATCTTATTTATCTGATTGTTTTCAGTTTGTTCATGTTCACGATGAATCATCCTTGCGTACTAAAGTTTGTTTTGGAGTTCCACAAGGTTCTGTGCTCGGACCAATCCTATTCACTCTATATATGCTTCCTTTAGATAACATCATTAGAAATCACTCTGTAAATTTCCATTGTTACTCAGCTGTATTTATCGATGAAGCCAGAAGAAACTAATCAATTAACTAAACTTCATAATTGCCTTAAAGACATAAAAACCTGGATGAGCACCAATTTCCTTATGTTACGTAAATTCAGACAAAACTGAAGTTATTGTTCTTGGCCCCAAACAACTCAGAGACTCTTTATCTGATGACATAGTTTCTCTAGATGGCATTGCTCTGGCCTCTAGCACTACCGTAAGAAACCTCGGAGCAATATTTGACCAAGATTTGTCTTTTAATTCTCATTTAAAATAAATCTCAGAGACTGCATTTTTTCATCTGCATAATATTGCAAAAATTAGGCCTATCCTGACCTGAAAAGATGCAGAAANNNTTAAGACTAGACTTAAGACTTTCCTCTTTGATAAAGCTTATAGTTAGGGCTGGCTCAGGCTTGCCTTGTACCAGCCCCTAGTTAGACTGACTTAGGCCTAGTCTGCCGGGGGACCTCCTATAATACACCGAGCACCTTCTTTCCTTCTCACTCTCTCTCTCTCTCTCTCTCTCTCTCTCTCTCTCTGTCTCCCCTTTGCTAACTCATGTCCTGTTATTGCATCTTGCTAACTCGGCCGTACTGCATGTCACTAACTCGGCTTCTTCTCCAGAGCCTTTGTACTCTACTGTCTTGCAGGTTAACTGTGCCTGGATATAGAGCTTAGATTGTCCTTAATGATAATTATAACAGCCAACTTATTGAAAAATGTCGGGTTTAAATTGGGTTCAGGGCCCATAATTACAGTTAATTGGACGGGCCGAACCGGTCCTGGACATGACGTGCATGGGCTCGGGCCGGGTCGGGCTGAATTTTTTGGGCCCGATCTAAGCTCTACCTGTATAGTGTGACGTGTGTGGTTGTGCTGCTGCCGTGGTCCTGCCTGATGCCTCTTGCTGCTGCTGTTATCATGAGTCATACTTCTACTTCTACTTCTATACTATCATATATTAATATATACTTTCAACTTATTGTACCACAATAGCCGTAAGTATAATTATAATTTTATTATTTTCATTAATGTTGTTGTGAGCTACTGTCATTACCGTCTGTCCTGCATCTCTCTCTGTCTCTGTCTCTCTTTCTGTCTTATTGTGTCATACGGATTACTGTTAATTTATCATGTTGATCTGTTCTGTACGACATCTATTGCACGTCTGTCCATCCTGGAAGAGGGATCCCTCCTCAGTTGCTCTTCCTGAGGTTTCTACCATTTTTTTTCCCCTGTTAAAGGGTTTTTTTGTGGAGTTTTTCCTTATCCTTATCCGTATGCTGTAAAACCCTGTGAGACAAATTGTGATTTGTGATATTGGGCTTATAAATAAAATTGATTGAAATGATTGATGTATACCTACCTTGTGACAAGCTAACTTTACAACCTGACAAAATATGCTTTAAGGTACCTGAACACAATGGGCATGATGGGTTTCCATTTACCCACAGTTTTAGGTTCTGGGGGGTTGGTAACACATCATATGTAGCCCCTACCAGGAATCTAATACGATTCTCCTCCATATTCCACAGGTCCCTCCAACTAAGCTTCCTCTTCTCTACACTTTCCCAATTCAACCACTGTCCCTGCTTAGCTTGGGCCACTACCTTTGCACCCCTTAATATCTCCTCCTGTGTACCTATCTGTCCCACAACCAGCTTTCTTTTATCTTTGGGACTGCCTTATTCCATACCGGTTTGCCTGAGCCAAGCCCCAGGCCTCCACGGCCAAACTGAACATTACCTACAATCTCTGCATGCCTAAGAGCTGCATCTGCCTCCTGAACTGCCGATCTTGGCTTCCATTTCCTCCCTTTGGTTGGATTTGGAACCACACTCCTAACTACCATGTCCTTACTCCCAGATAACAAGAGCTCTGTCCTGACCTTGGTACATTTAAATTCCTCTGTTAAACTAGATACTGGCAGGTGAAGTATCCCTTTTCCATACAATGCAACACTACTTAGACACATAGGAGCTAACCGACCTTTCAATTCTCTCCACAACGGGTATTGCAATTTCATAAATTGAAAGTGGCCCCATTGACCTAGGATATAGCCCAAACTGCAAACACCACAACCTCAACTTTCATGGAAGTTCTGATTTATCTATTCTATCCAATCCTTCAGCCACATCTTTTCTAAATTTCACCACCTGTTCCTCATCATTCAACTCCACATTGTACCACCTACCTAAGCTCTTTACTGACTTTTCCCTTATTGTTGGGATTTCCTCATCATCTATGACAAAATTTCTATCACTTAACTTCCCTCTATGTATTGAGATGCTTCTAGACTTCTAGGCTTGATCTTCATGCTGGCCCAGTTGAGGTTCTTATTTACCTTCTCTAGTAGCCTCTTTGTACATGGCATTGTTGTGGTTACCAGTGTCATGTCATCCATGTAAGCCCTAACTGGTGGAAGATGCACCCCGTTCTGCCATCTGTCCCCACCTTCTACCCACTTGGAAGCCCTGATGATTATTTCCATCGCCATAGTAAATGCTAATGGAGAAATTGTAAACAGCAGAGCTTTTCCTCACAGCACCAAAGTGTCTGAATTAACAAACACTCACATGGTCAGAGATGGAAAGTGACTTCTTTAGACTTCCACAGACTACCATGTTTAGCTTGTTTTAGTCAAACTTTGGATGGAATCATTTTTAAATACGAGGACACATCGCTCTGTGTCTTATCCAGCCGCTCTGCATTGTGCTTTCATCATTATTACCAGGGGTGAATTTAGTAGGTTGGGGGCCTGGGGCCTCTGGCACACTGCTTTGCCTTATTTTCACCGTTTTTCTAACTGAGAATGCTGGTAGGCTGTTGGCAGCTGTAGATCTTCATCTACAGCTGCCAACAGCCTACCGACTCACCAACTTTTTTTCTTCAGTAAACCTATTAATAACACACAGCAAAAGTGAAAGTCAAAGTCCTGCAGTCAGGAGAGGTTGTGTCAGCACAATGTAGTTACATTTACTTAAATTCTATTGAAGATGGAGCTTTTAATCCTTATAAAATGCTGGCTACTTTAATAGATAATAATTAATCATTTTTTAACTGTTACTTTTAGGGAAAATTTGACTCTGCAACATAACCAATAACATTTATCTGTCAGGTAAATGTAATGCTACAATGTTTTCCTCTTAAGTATTTAAGTTACATAAGTTGCTATGTATAAGTTGCTTTTTTAAGGGAGCATTGAGGGCCTTTTTTAAGTTATTTTGGGGTACAGTGAGTTACAATAGTAACATGATTTAGTATTTTTCAGATCTAAATATCATTAAATATCTACAACTCTTTGGGCCCCTTAAGTTGGGAACCTAATGCTACAGTCCACCTCTGATTATTATGATTAGCCTATTCTCTCATTTTCTCTTACAGGGTCCACCCAATAATTATGCTGTCCTCTACACCATCAAACTGTTTATACATACAATTTGAAAGTCTGGCCCCCACAGTGTCTGCTTAGAAAAATTCTGGCCCTTGGACAAATCTAGTTGATGACCCCTGCTATAGATCAAAGGTAGGCAGGTGGGTCATCGCAGTAAACTCACTGCAATAAACTAGACTACACCACTGTCTGAAACACTCTGAAACACTGCCTCCGTCAGCTCAGAGGAGGGCTAGTGCAGCCGCCTGGTGGAGATCTGCACTCTATTGAATGCACTTTTCTGGTTTCATACTATTATTGTATTGAAGTTTAAAATTCTGGTAATTCTGGTCATGACAACATTAATTCCGAGATTTTTTTTCTTTAGTGAATGCAATTGGCTTTTCTGCTCCATTGGAATTTACTTTTCACTGTTATATTTGTATTTGCTGAGCTGCTGGCATCTGTATACTGCATACGGCATTGTCCCCTTCATTTACTAAAAAATATAATTCTCACCTGGATGTGAACATTGGCTTCAGAGTCCTGAGCAGTCAGAACAACATGGAGTCTGTGATCTTTTCCAGCATTGCGCTGATAATTAGGAAGAAATGTCGTGATGAACTCCTTTCCTGTAGAACAGCCATGGCATACTAAAGAGAAGAGAGAGATTTTGAAAATAAAATAAAGTATAGCAAAAGATTAAGACTTAATACTCAGTGTTAATATTGATGGCCCCCTACAGTACTACCTGTCAAGACTGCAGCACAAACAGCCAAACACACAGCGAGAGACTTTATTTCCATAGCTGAGAGAGAGAGAGACAGAAAGAGAGAGAGAGAGAGAGAGAGAGAGAGAGAGAGAGAGAGAAAGAGAGAGAGAGAGATACACAATAGTGAAAAATCATTTAAACCATATACATGTTACTAAATGAATTAAAAAAAAACCTTGCAATCACTGTTAAATAATATTATACATAGAGTTAAACATTATGTAAACTGCATACTTTCCAAACACAAACTGGCATGTTTCATTGTCCAGTTTTCAGTGTTTTCCAATATGACAGCACACAAACAATTCCTAAGTAGCCTATTTATACATACCTTATATCAAAAGCATAGCAAGGGGAAAGGGAGGGACAGACTTAGGAGTGATAATGAGAGGAATAATGGGAGGACAGGCAAGAGGTCCTGCAAAAGCCTGTTTTCCACCAAGCAGTCTGGTACGGTTCAGTTCAGTTCAGTATGCATTTTTTGTGTTCCCACTGTGAAAAGTTGTGGATGGTACAAATGGAACAGTTCCTTACCTTCCCCATTTTTGGTCACCCCTCTGTTAAGGTACCTAGCACACAGATGTAATACTAAAAGATGGAGCTAGAAACACTGCAGTCCATTGACTGGTCATTGATCGGTCACTCTTGCTTAGGGCTTATGTAGCCACTGTTCATTCTGTGGCTTACATTGGTAAACTATCACTATAAAATGATATTATGTTTTGCTGCCTCTCTCAGCAGCTGTAGACTGAGAAAAAAATAACTTCATTCACTGGGTCAACTGCCAGCAACTTTTAAGATAGAACATTAACATTAATTTCGACTGGATTATGTAAACAACAACACTTAACCCCTGCACTTGCTTGAGAAGGACTAAATGTACAAACCCACTATTTTTTAAATATCCCATCAAGAGAGACTCTCACTGCAGCCTGTTCTATTTTGTTTGGAAAATGTCGGCATGCGACCTCTTTCAAGGTACCCTGTCTGAAGGGTTACTTTTGATTCTAATATTACTATACCAGAGTCAGAGAGTGTTTGATGGAAACAGGGCTATAGTTTCAGCATGACAAAAATAAAAAAGGTGGGGGTTAGACCTAGTGTTATGAGGTATGCAGATTTTTATTATTACTGTGTGTGTGTGTGTGTGTGTGTGTGTGTGTGTGTGTGTGTGTGTGTGCGTGCGTGTGCGTGTGCGTGTGTGTGTGTGTGTTTTAATGATGTAGCTGGTTAATGTAATGTGCTGATGGAGAGACACAAACAAAGTCAAAGCAGGAGGCTGAACAGTTCTGCAGGAGGCAGAACAAACAAAACAGTAAGGTGTAACTTACACATTTATGGACATTATTTACTGTTACGATAAATATTTTCAAAGCCACAATCTGTTTTTAAAATGTAAACAAAAAGGTTTAGCAAGGCGGTTAGAGAAGTAAAAAGACTGAACTCTGAGAAACTCCAACAGCAGTTTTCAGCTAGTGATTATCCTTCTGTCTGGAGGGGCTCAGACAGATCATCAACTGTAAACCTAAAATCCTCAACTTCATTTACAACATGTGCCTGGCAAACCAGCTGAATGACTTCTACCATTTGAAAGAAAATAGGATAGTTCCTCTAGTTCTTCTGGTCTAATTCCCTCTCCTCCTTCCCCACCTCAGCAGGAACCTGTGGCTCCCCACAACTGACCATCCCAGAGGCCCCCTCCTCTCCCACACCACATTGACAACCCTCTCTATTCTAGAGAGTGATGTTAACAGACTCTTCAGGAGGCAGAACCCCTGCAAAACAACCGGGCCAGACTCTGTCTCTCTCTCCACATTAAAGCTCTGTGCTGATCAGCTGTCTCCTGTGTTCACATTCACACACATCTTTAACACCTCACTGGAGACATGCTACCAACCAGCCTGCTTCAAAACCTCCACCATCATCCCCATCCCAAACCCCAGAAAAAACAAGGATCACAGGACTAGTGACTACAAACCCACCCCCCTGACCTCTGTGGTTATGGAGACCTTCAAGCATCTTGTCCTGCCCCACCTCGAAACCATCACTGACCCCCTACTGGACCCTCTGCAGTTCACCTACAGAGCTAACAGGTCTGTGGACAACACAGTCATCATGGCCCTCCATTTCATCCTGCAGCACCTGGACTCCCCAGGCACCTATGCCAGGATCCTGTTTGTGGATTTCAGCTCTGCCTTCAAAACTATCATATTGTCTCTGCTGCAGGACAAGCTGTCCCAGCTGCACATGCCCAACTCCACCTGCAGGTAGATCACAGATTTCGCATCCAAGTTTCCCTCACTCGCGTCTCTTCCTCGCGTCTTAGCTCCGCCCTTGTAGGACACGGGGGTGAGATGCGAGAATGAGATGCGAGGAAAGAAGGAATGAGGAGATAGCCTATATCTCTCGAGAAATGAGACGTCGTTTCCTCTAAAGCGCCACGTGAAGCGACATCCGTTTCTAATGACGGCGGCAGCTGATTACAGCTGGATCAGCAGTCAGGAGGCATTATTAACAGCTATAAAAACTTTTGTTTGTTGCTGCACACTCATAATGTTACATATACATATGTAATAATAAAGATACAGATACAGTTATCAGTAACAGAGCAGCAGTGTTTTCTCTCTGTCTAACAATCACCTTCACATGAACAACAACCTTGATTCTGTTTTTATGTCCTGCTCAGTCACATAATGTGTTTATATAATGTATTCATTATTTACATCTGTATTTACTGATATTGTGAGTTCATTATTTAATAACCCAGAATATGACCATGGTGTCTTTGAACACTGGAAATAATGGAAGGCCTAATGTTTCAGGGAAAATTAAAATTCTGTAACTCATCAACCCAACGCTCAGGAATGATCAGCCTCAGTGAAACTGAATGGAAATGACGATCAGTGACGTTAAAGTGTTTCTTGCTGACAGACAGACTCTCTGGGCTCTAGTTTCCCGGTGCAGCGTGTCGACAGATCCAGCTTGGCGCAGTGACAGTTTCGTGCCAAAAGGCTTCGCCGAAGGTGCGCTAAAAGCTCGCCAGCTGAAACCAGGTCTACTGTCAGCGCAGGCGGAGCGCAGCCGGTGTAAGTGGAAGTTTGGCTGACCGGCGGACAGTGCGCACACGTCACCAAAACCTCACAGGCAGGTTTCCAGAATATCAGGCACATTAACGATGCAATAAATACCCAAAAAAACACTATTCAATGCAACTATCTGCAATCAGCACATAAATGTATCTCTATATCGACTGTCCCGTCACATCTGATGTCAGATCAAAGGGGATTGGCACCGTTTGGCACGTTTGGCACGCGTAATGGAAACCCAACCTGATTTGATTAACACAGCTGCAAACTAATGAGTTCACATCCCTCTCAGCCAACCACAAACAGCCACAGCATCAGATAGGGAGTATATATTCAGCATCTGTCATCTTAGAAAAGTCAAAAGAAAAGAAACAGAGTGAGACTGCGAGAGAGAAAGAGAGAGCGCGCGCGCACGAGAGAAACGCAACATTGATTTACAATTGTGGTGACCTCCTCCCAGGCTACCTTTGCATCATCAGCCCGTGGAGGTCTGCTCGCAGTTCCGTATATTCGGACACTGCGAGCTTGGACCTCCCGGACCAAAACATCAGTTTCCTCCTGGGAGAAGTTTGGCCGTCTGACGCTGCTGCTCTCTTCTGCCATGGCGAATTGAGTAAACTCTCATTACGCCTTCGCGCGGCGCATTTAAGGGCGAGGAGAGGGGCTCATTTGATTGGTGTGATGTGTGTAAAACCCACTCCACGCCTTCTCTCCTCCCTCTTTCCGACTTGCGCAGGTAGGAGGGACGGAGGTGGGAAAGAGGAGTAGCTGCGCCAGGCGCACGGTGTGCCAAACTTGCAAAATCCGCCTGGCCACACCCAGTTGGCGAAGCGCAGGTGCGCTGCGTACCCGCCTCGCCCGGTCTGCGAAACTAGAGCCCTCTTTGATTGTACCCATAATTAAAGTTGATGACGGAAATAACAGATCGTGAAGAGAAAAAATCTTTTTAATAAATGAAGAAAGTCGTTTGTTTCCTTTTGTTGTTCAGATTTTTAACTCGATGGTGAATCAGAGAACAAATAATATATTGTATATATCACTTGGGAGTGACACATTTGAGTTTAATCTCTTATCTGTCTTCACTCTGTATGAAACTCCAGTTGTGATGTAGGCCTATCAGATCAGTCTGATCAGCTGCAGCACTGTGCTGTCCAATCAATAACTGATATCCAATCAGGGGGTGTGTCGGTCAGTAAAAGACTTCCGCGCAGGCTGCACTCGCATATCCTTGCTTCCCTTCCAGCAGACAGCCTCCTCTCTCCTCGACTCCTCCGAGTGCATTTAACGAATTGAGACGCCCTACAAGATTTCCGGGTCAAGTGATCGAGGATAGAGGACGGAGGAGTCGAGGAGGGCTATTGGGATGAACCCCATGTCTCTGACTCCTAAACCATCAGCAACAATTCCCCTCAAGGCTGCTCCCTTTCCCCTCTGCTCTTCTTCCTGTATACCAACACCTCCAGTCACCAGATTTTTAGGGGGAGATAGCAGGTTAACAGTATGCCACATAGAAGTGGCATACACCATATGAAAGCTGGGAACCTGAGGATTACTTTGAGGTGGAGCTCAGTGTGGCAATATTTGCCCGTCACAAATCTATGATAAAGATTGTATTTTATTATTATTACTATTATTACTGTGATCATCCTAGAGGTTACAATAGGTCCTTTTGTTAGTGGGGTCAAATTTTAAAAAAATGGTCTCATTACAATTAAGTGGTTAGTTATGGGGTTTAACATCATCACAGATGAATACAGCTGGTCTAATTTATCCACAAGAGTCTCAGTCTTCCAGTAATGTCCAATTTATGCAATCCCAAGACTGTTTAGGGACCCCAGTATGCAGAAATAGGAGGATAGGAAGACTTTCTTTATGCTTTATTCATTCACAATTCGCTCTCTATCCCACTCCCACCATTTCAGCTGACTATGGGTGTTCCCTCTCCTAGTAAGCCAATCAAACTTTGCTACGATTTCCCTCAGCCACTCATGTTGCTGCTGCCAAACTTAAATCATGTCTTTCTAACCCACACAGCACAATGTGTAAGCAAGCAAAAGCATGTTTAATCTGCACCACCCAGGACTTGAACTCACAGCCTTCAGGCATTGATGATAAGCTGTCATCAAGATAAGCTACCTCACAGCATGAAATTCAGGGTGACTTCACACTATAATACAGCCAACCACCAGGGTGCAGCATAACAGCTGTACATGTATTTGCAGGCAGATTTCAAACTATAGCATCCAAAATTCAGTTATCAAGACAGAATTCTGAGAATTTGCATACTTCATCTAGACAGCACAGAAAACATCTGGAATGCTGTTTAATATTATAATGCTATCATTATTATTATTATTTATCATAATTATTATTTATAATGCTGTTTATTCATCTGAATTTACAGAGATTGATTGATCCACAATGGAAGACAAAAAAAAGGAAAACAAAAAAAAGATGCATTTTTTCTATTGACTGCTATAGGCTACATGATGGCAGAATTTAAAATATTGTAAAAATCATTTTTTCACACACAGATCTGTAATTTAACACATTTCATCTACCCTGACAGCAATATAATATTGTTTTCATGAAAATTGGAGCTTTATTTTGTGAAATCTGCAGTACCTGTTTACAGTACTGTTTACAAGGACACATTTTGATGCATTGTGGGCTCAGTTTTTGATCATTTGAAAATCTGTCTGACGCATTTGTGTAGGGCAGTCCAATAATGTGGAAGGAGCATGTTGGTGTGAATCAAGCAAAAAATGTGTGAGGAGATAGCTTTGATTAGTTTAACAGTTTTTGATAAAAAAAACAGTGATGGACTTCATAATTTGCACTAGGTTGTTATTTACAAAAGTGTCTCACAATTGGGCCTACAGTTTAGTGAAAGTTGCAAAGCTGTCGGCCATACAGGTGATTTGTTCTGAATTTTCAAAGTTTCAGCATGGGACTGGACCTACAATATGTCTGGATAAACAACACTTGGATTATACTGCAGAAGGTGTGTAAGAGTTTGTAAACTGATATTTTGATGTCGTTTTGCTGTGGTTGAACATAGACCTTTTATTTCAATTCATCAAGAATTTTCTCAACTTTTGGATTCTTTGTTCAGCATGCAGGCAATCAAGAAAAGCCAGATTTTCATCATAAAATTAAGGTAATATGGGGTGAGTAGCTGGTAAACAAATGATAGTTTTCGGATGAAGTACTCCTTTAATCATCATATAACTTACAGAGGTATTGAATCATGAATCACTGTGACATTGTAATCGCAATGGTACACAACAAAATGCCTTTGGTGTTTTCCATGTCATTGCAACTCGTGTAGTAAAACTGGTTTCAATATTTCATAATAAGAGGAATGCAAAATTTGCATCTTGACAAGTCTGTAAATAAAAATGCATTGGCATTATGCCAAGTAAGAAATGAACTAGTATTAGCTCTTATACCAGTTCAAGTGGCAGCAGTACAGGCATTATCAGTAATAGTAGTAATACTGTAGCTGTACAATTAGTAGCAGACAAAAGGGGTAGTTATAATGGTAGTACTGACATTAACACAATCAGGGGTGGCTGAAGACAGTGGTTATTTTGATGGTTTAATGTAATGTGATATTATCAGCAGCTTGCCACAGAACTGTCAGACCATAGCTTTTACAACTCTCAACCTTTCCTCATGAATCTGTAATGTACAGTAGTTTGAGGTTTCAGTACAGGGAATTACAAAAAACTGCCTCGTCAATCAAATTACAGTCAGCTGCATGTCATTCCTTAACTGTTGATTAAAAAAGAAAAAAAAAAACTGATCAAACAACACAAATAAGGACACTCAAAGTTGAATAACACCTGCTCTGTATAAGCATAATAATGGAGAAATAAGAATCAATGCCAATTTTGTAAAAAAGTTAGCACACTTAAACACATCAAAACTTAACAACTGTTTCATGTTTTATAGAAACCTGTAGTGATGAACGGCTTTTCTTAACCAACAGTCATAGTTTCTAGTGACTTTCTCTTTTACTTCCTACTGTAAATATTTACACATTATAATTCCCCAACCACCACAATTATCACCAGAGATATCCATACTGTACCTGTAGCTGAGCATGAAGAGTCCTCAAAGGAAGGCAGGAGGAACTGACACTTATATCAGTGAGGATGTGGGGCAGATACAGACACATGTACAGAAAAACAATCACAAGCTGGTGTTCAGTTCTGGTCGAATGAAAAACATATTGAATATTGGTGTGTTTGTGTTTGATGGGTGGTTCCTGCAGGAATAACAGTGAGCATGTGAAAGGTGGAGGCCTGGCATGGAAGGGTTTGGCAATGTCCACACTAATTCCTCCTCCCATTTCACCTTGTCTGTCCTCTGTCGTCTCAGTGAAGTGACTCTTCTTGAAATCAGTTGTTGAAGTGGTCTTTTTGCTCTGCCAGCTGAACAGCCTCAGAATGGCTGTGTTAGTCTGTTCATAAGTCTATTTAACAGTTTGTCCCTGAGCAAGATAGATTGTTATCAAATGTGCTTTTATTATATTTATATCATCATAACTTGGCTTCCGTATCATCAGGGGTGTTTCTAGGATTTGAGGACATTTGGGTGTACTGTTTACCTCTGACATTCTCCACTCTGTTACAAGTAGGCTGCAAACACAGCACCCTCAGGCCCTCCTTCTGATCTCTGGGGACTTCAACCATGCCTGTCCATCCACCACCCTGCCCACCTTCACCCAGTATGTGTCCTGCCACACCAGAGACAATAAAACACTGGATTTATTTTATGCCAACACCAAGGAGGCATACCACTCATCCCCCCTGCCCCCCCTGGGAAGAGCTGATCACAACCTGGTTCATCTTCTGCCTGTCTACAAACCTCTGGTGCAGAGAGAACCAGCAACCACCCGCACTGTGAAAAGATGGTCTGAGGAGGCCGAGGAGGCCCTGAATGACTGCTTCGAGACCACTGTGTGGGAGGTACTCAGCGATTCCCATGTGGAGGACATTGACAGACTCACATCATGCATTACGGATTATATTAACTTCTGTGTGGAAAGCACCGTACCCACCAGGACTGTACGCTGCTTCTCCAACACCAAACCCTGGATTACTCCAGAGTTAAAAGCTCTCCTGAAGGAGAAGCGGAGAGCTTTTAACTCTGGAAACAAGGATGAGCTGAAGGCCGTGCAGAAGGAGCTACGGAGAAACATCAGGCGGGGAAAGGAAGCATATAAAAAGAAGATGGAGGAACAGCTGCAGCAGAGTGATGTCAGCGGAGTCTGGAGAGGTCTGAAAACCATCTCAGGACACAAACAGCCAGACTCCCAGGCCAGAGGTGACCAGAAGTGGGTGAATGATCTAAATCTGTTCTTCAATAGATTTGATCAGTCTGCCCCTCCCCCGGCCCAGACATCACAGCTGCAACCCCCCTCATCCTCACCTTCACCTTCCCCCCCACCTACACTCCTGGCACACTGCTTCTCCGCCCCGCAGTAGGCCCTTCAATAGACCCGCTGCAGTTTGCCTACCAGCCTGGCATTGGGGTGGACAACGCCGTCATCTTCCTCCTGCATAGAGCTCTTTCTCACCTGGAGAAGCCCGGAAGCTCTGTGAGAATCATGTTCTTTGACTTCTCCAGCGCTTTCAACACCATACAGCCTGCCCTTCTGAGGTACAAACTGGAGCACATAGGGATGGCTAATCAGCTCACATCCTGGATCCTGGACTACCTCACGGACCAGCCGCAGTATGTCAGGACCCAGGATTGTGCATTGGACTTGGTTGTCTGCAGTATGGGGGTCCCGCAGGGGACAGTGCTGGCACCGTTCCTCTTCACCCTCTACACTGCAGACTTTTCATACGACACCCCCACCTGTCATCTGCAGAAGTTTGCCAACGACTCTGCCATAGTCGGCCTCATCACAGATGCGGACGACAGGGAGCACAAAGAACTGAACCAGGACTTTGTGGACTGGTGCCTGAGGAACCACCTTCAGATTAACGCGGGGAAAACCAAAGAGCTGGTGGTGGATTTCCGCAGGCGCAGACTCCTCCCCCCAACACCAGTGAACATCCAGGGAAAGGACATTGAGATGGTGACATCTTAGAAGTACCTGGGTGTTCATCTTAACAATAAACTGGACTGGACTAATCACATAACAGCACTGTACAGGAAAGGCCAAAGCAGACTCTACCTGCTGAGGCGGCTCTTTTGGAGTGCAGGGGGCGCTCCTGAAGACCTTCTTTGACACTGTGGTGGCATCAGCCATCTTTTACGGAGTGGTCTGCTGGGACAGCAGCGTCTCGGCTGCAGATAGGAAGAGACTGGACAAGCTGATCAAGAAGGCCAGCTCTCTGGAGCTGGATGCTCTCTGGACTCTTTGCAGGTGGTGGGAGAAAGGAGGATGACAGCCAAGCTGTCATCTTTGAGGACTAACGACTCCCATCCTCTGCAGGAGATAAAAGCTCTGGAGAGCTCCTTCAGCGATAGACTGATTCACCCAAAGTGTGTGAAGGAACGCTATCGCAGGTCCTTCCTGCCTGCTGCTGTCAGGCTACATAACCAGCACTGCTCACAGTAAACTGCACTATGGACACTTTAGGGACACTATGGACACTTTATTTACACCACAATAAGCATTGTTGTCCCCCATGTTGTTTTTTACTTGCACATTCAATATTCACTAGCACTAAATATGTTCACTTTTTATTCACTGCTCACTATTATTATCATTATTATTATTATTATTATTTATTGCTGTTTATTGTATTTTTTGTACTTTTTTTTTCTGCATGCCTAGTTTTTTAAAGCTTTTTAAATATTGAAATCTTTAATTTGACTCTTTACCCTTGACTGCTGGAACACTGGAATTTCTCAATTGTGGGATCAATAAAGGTGTATCTTATCTTATCTCTTATGTTATCATCTGCTGCAACCATCTGTCTGTTTCTGTGTCTCTCTCCACTGTGACAGTATGATTTTTGTTGAGGTTCACAGTTTTACTGTTGCACACTTTCACTGTCTCTCTCTCTCACTCTCTTGTGCACACAAGCAATCAGATAAATTCTGCTGCTTGAATGACACAGAGGACCCCTCACTCATACGCCCAGGCCTACTGATACCTCTGCATACCACATTACATAGTATTGATGTGAAAACATAAGACCAGGGAGCTGGTGATGGGCGCTGGTTATGAGCACAAGTTTCATCCAAGTAAAATGCGTCAATACCCATACTGATGATCAGTGTTTCCAACAGAATTATAGTGTATGTGTGGTGGTTGCTGACGATTTTTCATTTTTTCTCTTTCAAATGTGTGTCCCTTTGTATCATTCTGTGTCCCATATCTGAATTTGAAGGTTTTTGTGGGTCTGTGAACGTAGCGCAGGCGAACTCTCCATGACTTCTTTTATCCTCTGCAGCAGTTTGCGACTCACAGGGTGGATAATTGATCTATCTATCTGTTCAGAGCTGATCAGATTGATGGATGAGAGAAGCAACTGCTGCGAGTGAATGCAAACTTTTAGACCCAGTAGAATTCATGTTTCACTTTCAATGTGCTTGATGTTCTTCCGCCTCCCCTGAGTGCGCTCTGTGCTCTGTGCTCCGACAGTGTGGTGGAATAAATAACCAAATGTATATATGTTCCAGTAGCACTCCTAATGAAAAGCCCAGCTCCAAAAATAGAATATCTATTTGTGGCTGCAGATGTTTTAATTGTGGCGGGCTACTAGCCTGGAAATCCAGACTCAAATCTAGAAAGATTTTGAGCCTGGCCCTCACCGATACACCCTTCCTACCCAAGGGGCGGCACTAAATGAGACATTTCAAATTGGATAGCATGATGGCCAATCAGAGCAAAAAACAAGGTGGCGTATTCATTGCACTAAGCCCCATTTGCTTGCCGAACAGTGGGGCTAACTGATATATTATGCTTTTGCCGTATCCCGTCGGCAAAACAGCAAAAACGTCCTTCCTGGAAACGAAGGCTTCTAGGGCAGTGTTCTGTTCCTCTCTCAAGGAAAAAGATAAGTGTAGTTGGCTTAGCGTTTCTTCCAAAGCTAAATTAAATGGACCTTCGGCAGCTGCCATCTTTGCTGTTTACTTTTGACTCTTACGGCGCAGCGCTGTCGTCATCATGTTACGCCCGCCCAGAGCCCGCCTCTGTCAGATAGACTGATCTGATTGGTCCAATTGGCAATTCAGCAGGCTCTGCTCGTCGGGGCCAGATTCCCGTTCAGTGCAAATTCGAATTTGCTAAGGCCACCCCTAGCAAATTATAGGGTAAATAATATGCTCCAAACTGCGTCACAAAAGCACATAGCTTATTACTATGCAGAATGATGTTCTGTCCTACCCCTGATTGGCTCAGATTACATCATTCTGCTTTGTAATTAGTCATTTGCCTCTGTAGTCAGAGAGAGGGGGCAATGTGGGTTTGTTTTTGGGATAATATAACAACAGTAGGTAGTAAAAAAGCCCTGTGATCACACACACAAACATCATGCTGTTACATTTCAGTTTTAAAAGTAAAAACACAAATTTAATATGGTGAATACGAAAACTCTAGTTCATGCATAGTAGCCTACTTTGTACTTCTTAATACTTCACACGTGTTCAATTATCGATTAACTGAAGTTTATTCATTCAAGTTAAAAAAAACTGTTATGTAAATAAGTAGTTCTCTTACTCTTGTAGTCAAAAATTCTGATCTGAAGCTCAATTCTGAAGCTGTTCTGTAGTTTTTTAAATAAATATATAGCAATTTTTTATTTATTTTTTTTAAAAAACAGCTACATTAAACAAAAAAATAAAAAAATTTTAATTAGCATGCCTCTGTGAACCAGTCAAGTTACAGTTCACATCCATGTCACATCCAAGTATTTTTGCAGAACACAATTTAAAACTCAGCCCATTACAGCAGGTTTTATTAGCTAAAAATGACTCACTTCTTACCTTCAGCTCTACCTGTCATACTTGCTGTGTCTTTACATTTATTACAATTGGCCACCGCCTCTCTGCTCATTTCATTGTCTCGTTCACTCTGTACCCTGACTTTTCTTTTAGGAGGGAGGAGTGATATGTGTATTCATGTATTGATGTATCTGTTTGTGCTCTGTATGGATATGTATAGGCATATGTATACATATATATACAGTATTTATGTACAAGTGGTACATTTATCAGTCATAGTCCTACTAATATTATTATCTACAGTATTTCATTTTTCAGGCCCGATGGTGTTCACCCGTCTCGTTTAGGGTTCTAGCAGATAACATCAAATACGCTGTCCTAACCACGATACCCGAACTTGAGTGACTAGCCCCCCCCTCTACACCGCACACCTGTCAACCTAAGTTGGATCATCTAAATATCGATGCCTGGTCTACCCAGACTGCAATACCAGTCATCATTACCCCAAGGTTATTTTCCACAAAATCCAAAACAAAAACTGTTAATGCTATGAATTTCACTGCAATCACTCTGCAGTCCTCCACCATAAAATCAACCCCCCCGGCCACACACCACCAGGCTACATTATTTAAGCTTTGCCTTTTTAATGTGAGATCACTCACCAACAAAACTTTTATCCTTAATAATCTTATCACTTCTAGAGATCTTGATTTCATGTTTTTAACTGAGACATGGATGAAGCCAAATGATTACAGTTAGCTTGCTGAATTATGTCCTCCGGAATATGATAGCTTTAGCTTGCATAGACCCAGTGGCCGTGGTGGTGGGCTTGCTGCTGTATATAAAAAGCGCTACAAATGTATTCAGCTACCTGTTAATAATTTTACAAGCTTTGAGGTACTTTTATTCAAATTCTGCAGCACAGATCCCGTCCTCTGTGCTGTTATTTACCGTCCTCCCAAGCCTAATCCTCGTTTTTTATCTGAATTCTCTGAATTCTTATCCTCTATCATAATGAGCCATGACAGGATTGTCATTACTGGTGACTTTAACATCCATTTTAATATTCTCACACATGGTGACTCCATGACAACTGAATTCAGAACCTTCCTAGAGAACCTAGACTTCACCCAGCATGTCACTGACTCCACCCACCGCCTGGAGAATACACTTGACCTAGTAATGTCAAAAGGTTTAGACATTGCTAATGTCTCTGTGACTGACTACACGTTCTCTGATCACTTTGGTGTATTTTTTAATGCCCTTTTACCTCCACCCAAAAACACCAAATAAATTACTGTTCGCAAAAGGTCACTAGATATCGAAACCCAGCGCAAATTCTCAGAGTTGGTTACTGCATCCAACCAAACTGACTTAAATGGCCAAGTAAATGAAATGGTTGACTTTTTCAATATCAACCTGACTAACATTTTAAATACAATTGCGCCACTCAGGGAAAGAAAGAGAACATCAGATAAAATATCACCATGGATGACAGATTTTGTTCGTGAGCGAAAGCGATTGTGTAGAGCAGCGGAGAGAAAGTGGAGGAAAACTGGTCTAGAGGTCCACCGTAATATTTACAAGGAACAAATATTATCTTTTAACTGTGCCATACGCTCTGCAAGAAGAGCTCATTTCTCCAAGTTGATTACTGAGAGTAACAATGATCCAAGGACATTGTTCTCAACTATAAACCGGTTACTAAATCCTATCCCTGCCAATGACATTCTGGACCAAATGTCCTCTAGATGTGAGGAATTCGCAACCTTCTTTTCTGACAAAATTACCTCCATAAGAGCGACTATTGTCATAAATGCTGACAACAGCATTAATTGGCCCAGCAAAAATCTCGAAAGCCTATCGAAACTCTCACTACTATCTCTGATCAGGAACTTTATAAGCTCGTGAGTGAGCGTGAGAGTAGGACTTCAACTTGCTGTCTTGACCCAGTTCCCTCCATACTTTTTAAGAATTGTTTTAACTGTATGCTTCACTCTGTCAGTAAGATTATTAACATGTCCCTTGAAACCGGTTGTTTCCCAGAATCTTTCAAAATTACAGCTATAAAACCTCTGCTGAAAAAAATAAACCTAGATGCTAATGTTTTAAATAACTACAGGCCTATATCAAATCTCCCATTCTTAAGTAAGATACTAGAAAGAGTTGTCTTTAACCAAATTATCTATTTCCTGAACAAAAATAATATTAAAAGTTTCAGTCAGGGTTCAGGGCACATCACAGTACTGAGACAGCCCTCACCAAAGTTGTCAGTGATCTCAGAACTAGCACTGATGGTAACAAGGTCTCCATTCTAGTCTTATTAGACATAAGTGCTGCCTTTGACACCATAGACCACAATATTCTTATTGACCAACTTGAGAACTGGGCTGGCCTCTCTGGGTGTGTTTAAAATTGGTTCCGCTCATAACGGGAAGAAAGTTTTTTGTTACTATGAGAGATCATGTATCAGGGATACATGAATTACCGTTTGGTGTTGCTCAGGGTAGCTGCCTTGGTCCTCTGCTTTTTTCACTGTACATGCTTCCATTAGGTGATGTCATCAGAGAACATAACCTCAATTTCCACAGCTACGCAGATGACACCTAACTATATATTTCACTAGACCCAAGTGATGACCAATCCATCTGTCATCTGTCATCTAACATCTGGATTGGCTGCAGTAGACAAGTGGATGCAAACCAATTTTCTTAAATTAAATGGTGACAAAACCGAAATCTTATTAGTTGGTCCCCAAGCAAAACGGGAGATAATTCTTTCCAAACTTGGCAGTTTGGCTGTGCAGGTTAAATCTGAAGTCACAAGCCTGGGTGTTATCCTTGACTCAGACCTAAATTTTAAATCTTACATAAAGGAGGTGACCAAAACAGCTTTTTTTCCACTTACGAAATATTTCAAAGGTGCAACCATTCCAACAAGATGCCGAAAAACTGGTACATGCATTCATTTCAAGCAGACTTGACTACTGTAATGCTCTCTTCACCAGTCTTCCAAAGCAATCCATTGACAAATTACAATTAATTCAGAACTCTGCTGCCAGGCTGTTAACTAGAACAAGAAAGAGAGAGCGTATCACCCCAGTTTTAGCTAACCTTCACTGGCTTCCAGTATCTTTTAGGATTGATTTTAAAGTGCGTTTACTTGTTTTTAAGGCTCTTAATGGGTCGGGACCAGCCTACATTACTAATTCTTTGTCGTTTTATAATCCTTCACGGCCTCTCAGATCCTCTGCTGCCGGCTTTTTAAATACAAACTACTCTAATAAGAAAATTGGCAGCTCAGCCTTTTTTAACTATGCACCAAAATTATGGAACTCACTACCCAAGGATATAAGAGATACAAGCTCTGTGAACATTTTCAAACGACAATTGAAATCTTATTTATTCAACATTGCTTTCAACTAACCGTCACTATTCCCTGGTTTTTATCCCCATCCTTCACATTTTTTATCTGCTTCCATGTATTCCACTGTTTAACTTTTATCTTTTACATAATATATTGTTCTTGGTTTCATTGTGCAGGATTTGCACAATGAAACTTTGTTTTGTTTTTAAATTGTATTTGTCCATTTTTATTTTGTTGTGAAGCACTTTGAGCTACACCTCCCTATATGAAAGGTGCTATATAAATAAAGTTTGTTATTATTATTATTATTATTATTACAGTAAGTAAGACCTTTGATGGTAGTTATTGGTAATATTATAGTATATGTTTTTTTTGTCACTTTTAATATTATATGACTTAGATATCACTGGCCATCTTAAGCCAGCCGGAGTGGGGAGGGGAGGGGAGGGTTTGACAGTGGTAAATTTGTAAAACATATGGACACATATGGATGAGATGCAGCTATGCGTGAAATATTAATACTTTGCAAAAGAACTAAATAAAAATTTGATCACAAAAGTCAAAAGACTGAAGTCCAAGTGAAGTCACAAGTCAGTTTTATTATTAATGTCCCAAAGGGCAAATAAGGTTGCAGCGGCATAGAGGCACAAAAACAAACACATAAAAACATGGTAAGACAGTACATAACATGGAGACAATACAAGTAACATGCACACAGACAGCCACACACAGCAGTATGCTAGCACACTCCAAGTCAACAAGACTGCCAGCTGAATTGGGAAGACGTTATAGCAGCACTCAAATCAATAATCAATTTGCAGCCTGATCTCAGTTTCAGTGTTATATACTTAGGAAACATACCAACTGAAATAAATAAACAAGACAGATACCTATCACAGCTATTATTGGCAAGTAGCAAAAAGGCAATAACCAGGAAATGGCTGAGCAAGGAGTGCCCAACAATTTCAGACTGGATAGGAATAGTTGAAGAAATTCACAACATGGAAAGGTTAACATTTTCCCTGAGACACAATACTGAAAAAGGTGACCAATATTGGAAGAAGTGGAGTCATGAGCTTTTCTCTCTCCGTATAAATACATATTTATTTCATTTCTATTTATTATGTTTTTTACCAGTGACCTTGTGGACTGAACGGAGGAAGGTATTATGTGTCACTGTTGACTTTAATGGAGAACTGTGGGTGCCTTAAAGCCCCTAGATCCGATCCTTCAGCCTGATTTCTGCCAGCCCTTTGTTTTGTACAAAACCTGCCATTGTGTTTTGCTGTAGATGACCCTGTCTGATGTACCTGTTCGGTGTGTATATTTATATGTCTGTGTTTTGTTTTGTTTTTCACTGAAAAAATCAATAAAAAAAATTTTAAAAACAAAAAAACAAAATGACTGCCAGCTGACTCCCATTAATAATTATACTAAATAATCTAGAATAAGCTAAAAATAATAAATATGATACGAGTTCTGGGCAGGTCTACTCGCTGCTGGTAGCTGCCTGCGCTTGCGCCCTGTGTTAAAGTCCATGTCAAGTTGCAAGTCATTTGGTTTTGTCAAGTTGGGTCTAAAGTCATCAGGGTCCGTATTTCTAAAGATTCTTAGTGCAAAGAGTTGCTCCTAGTGGCCAAATTCTAAGAAAATTCTTAGAATCTTGGTGTTTTCTTAGAATTTCTCCTAAAAATTAAGAGTAGATCCTAGTAAAGATAAAAGCTATTCCAAAAGAATCCTAGCTCCTAAGAGTGCTCCTAAGGTGAGATCTATTAGGAGCAGGGAAGAGGACTTTTAAGCAGCTTAGGAGTTCCCTAAGCAGAGGACAAAATGGCGGAGGGAAGAGGCAGGAGAGATATTCTCCAAACACTGGAAGACGGTGAATTATTAAAACGCTACAGATTGGATCGCGCCGGCATTGTTTTTGTGGTCGATCTCATTAGAGATGCACTGACTTCTCCTACCCAACGCCACAATGCCATATCACCTGAAATGAAGGTAATCACAACCTTGAGGTATTTGGCAACAGGGAAAATGCAACAATGCAGCAGTGATGACTTGGGTCTGTCACAACCCTCCATCAGCAGGGTCATCAATCAAACATTGACAGCATTGTCACAACCTCACATTGTGACACAATTTGTTAAATTTCCACTGGATGCCCGCACTTTGCAAGCCCACAAAAGGGCATTTATGGACATTGCAGGATTCCCTGGTGTTGTGGGTGTAATTGATGGGACACATGTCAGAATAATTGCACCATCAGAAGATGAAGCCATCTTTGTGAACAGGAAAAGATTTCACAGCATCAATGTTCAGCTTGTTTTCAGTGCTGACTACAAAATTTTAGACATTGTTGCTAAATGGCCAGGCTCAACACATGATGCCAGAATGCTCTCTGAGAGTGGTCTCAGACAGCTTTTCGAGGGACATTATGTGCCAGCCAATTGCCACTTGTTAGGGGACAGTGGCTACCCATGCAAACCATGGCTCCTAACACCTTACCTCCAGCCACACCAAGGGCCGCAACTAAACTACAACAGGTAACCCAAACAATATAGAATTATGCATGGACATAAAATGTAAATTGCATGTTGGATTATCCTAGATATTTCCATCAAATAATGTACATAATGTATAATGTTTAATTATGTCTGTAGGGCCCATAAGAGAACAAGGGCAGTTGTGGAGCGTGGCATTGGCCAAATGAAGAGACGCTTTCATGTCCTCCATGGAGAGGTGCGGCTGACCCCTGATAAAGTCTGCAAAGTCATCGTGGCCTGTGCAATACTGCACAACATTTGCAAGGCTCGGCAGATTGCAGAACCTCTTGAGGGTGATGGTGACGAGGAGAGCGATGATGATGGTGGTGGTGGTGAAGAAAACATTGACTTTCCACAGGGGAACTTGGCTCAAAGTGGACTATCTTACAGAGGCCACTTTACAAATTTACATTTCAGGCAAGTTACAGTATATGTAATTAGAAAATATATGTAATTAGAAAATGTGTGAATGCATTTAATCAATGTACCACATAGTTTTACCAAACATCACTTACAATAGTTACATACATGACACATTACTCAAAGACACAATATCTATTTGTCACTCAATTTATTTTGTAGGAACTGAATTTTCAGTCTATAGTACTCCTCCTGTAGGCAGAGAACTCTTTTCTGCTGCGTTAAGACATCCATCGTCAACTCTAATCTTCTGTCCTGCAGGGATGGTGTTGGAGCAGCAGGTGCAGCAGGCAGGGATGGTGTTTGAGCGGCAGCAGCGGGCAGGCTGGACTCTGTCTGATGGTCGTACACCTGTGATGTTGAGGGGCCCGGTTCCTCTGATCGCTCCATGCTACAGAAAGGGGAACACATTTAGTTTAATTATTGTTTTGTTTTAATTGATTTAGTAGAAGGAACATGCACAAGCAATACGCTAAATGGTTTATGCAATGTATAAACACTGTGCTTAATATTTTGTTTTCCTGCCTCTTGATATATGAAAACTCATTTGTTCTACCATTGTTGCATTTCAATGGCCTGCAACATTGAGGAGTCAATGCCTTCCCTCAGCCCGGTGATGCCAACTTCTGACTGCCCCAGTATATCAAATACTGTTTCTGCAACCTGGGACAGCTGCTTAGAAGGTGGTCCACCCCCTAACAGGAAATCCAGTAAATCAATATATACACAATAATTAGGCATTTAAATTAACTTTGCCAGCAGGTGTAAGGAAGTGGTATATCACTCACCTGTGCGTGAAGCTTCACGTTTTTGTGCCGCAATCTCCTCTTTTGCTTTTGACTGCAACACATACCACCGCTTCTCGCAATCCTCACTTGTGCGCACAACCAACGGAAAGGAGGCATTTATCTGTTGTGCTATAGTGTCCCAGGCTTGCTTCTTGGCTTGCACTGTGACACTGGGGCTAAATTTACCCCTCAAAACACTTTTATGCTCATTGATCAATTGAGCCAAAAGCAAACACTGTTCCTCGGTCCAGTTGGGTTTTCTTGTTCTTTTTTTCTCCATTGTTGTTCACTAGTTTGTAGCAGATGTAAAAGCCAGACAAGCCTACTTCTTATACACCTGTCAGCAATCAAGGACATTGATGAAAGCTGTGTTGTGTTACACTCGTTAATACCAAATTAAGTTGAGATGTTGATAGTTGAAAGTACAAAAGCATGCAATTAATAAAAGCAAATTAATATAACCATCACTATGTGAATATGTGGGCATTCAGTAGGATTATTTTATAGTACAGTTTACTATTCATTTAACATGTATTTTCTTTTATGTGATATGTTATTTACAATTACACAGTCTTCATAAGATTAGATTCCATAATTAAGTTTATCAATTATCACCAAAAGTAAGTTTTTTATCCAGCTTTTAGGATCAACCAATCACAGCTTTGGAAATGATGACTCATACCTAGCAACGGGGTCAACCACACCTCCTCACTAAGATAGGAGCTTCTGTCCATTCCTTGCTCAGAGTTCTCTGAGAGTGTTCTGGAATCACTCGTAAGCTAAGACTCCTTGCTGGGAATTTTTAGGCTAAGTTAGGAGCTCTCTGAGAGGATTCTCAGAATCTTTAGGAATACGGGCCCAGATTTGTGACTCAAGTCCACATCTCTGCAAATTATATCAACAAGGACAATTCATAAACACTAAGTGCTCTTGAGAATATGTGAGTTCAGGCTGCAAAAAATGCCAAGTAATCAATTAGCTGATTGACAGAAAATTATTTGGCAACTACTTTGAAAAATGATTAATCGTAACTTATTTTCCAAGCAAAAATTGCTCTGCCGTGTTTATTTATTAAGGCTGTGGCTCAGAGGTCGAGTGGGTCGTCCACCAATCGGAAGATCAGCAGTCCTATCCCCGGCTCCTCCAGTTTGCATGTCGAAGCATCCTGTAGCAAGATACTGAACCAAAAAATGTTCCAGGTGGCTGTTCCATCGGTGTGTGAGTGTATTAAAAAAAACTGAGTAGCAGGTGGCACCCTGTGTGGTAGCCTCGGCCACCAGTGTGTGAACGTGTATATAAATGGGTGAATGTGACTCGTAGTATAAAAAGCACTTTGAGTGGTCAGATGACCAGACGGGCACCATACAAGTGCAGGTCCATTTACCATTTACCATTAACTCAAGAATAAACTGATTACAATTTGGTGGTCAAAGGTCAAGGTCACTGTGATTTCAAAAAACAGCTTTTTTGGCCAAACTGCAAGAATTCATACACTGATTCTAACAAAATTGCACAGAAATGTTTAATAGGATAAAATGATAAAGTAATGACATTATACATCCAAAATGTCAAAGGTCACCTTCGCTGTGACATCACAATCTTCTGCAAACACTTTTCTGGCCATTATTCAATGTCATATCACAGTAACAGAAGGGAAGACATTTTGGTCAGATACTGAATTGGTGACACTAATCTTGAAACTGTACTGATTATATGGATCTTATGTACTGCTGGGGGGAAGATGTGTGAAGCATCCATGTTTTCACAGACATTAATGCAAACTACAACTTGAGTGGTGCATGGAGGCAGACAACCGCGAGGCAGTAATTCTAGTTTAACTGTTATGTCACATTGCTTAATTCAACCAGTGGCCTCCATTTTGTTCTCTATAGTTTGACTTTTCTGCAAACATTTATTTCTTCTGTGTAATACTCATGAGATCAGATATACTAGTAGATGGTGTAGTTTGTCAGGCCTTTCTTATTGCAATGACAAAAAGATGGTGAGATGATGGTGAAGAAAAAGACTCCGCTGATACAAGCTTGTTTCGGATGAAGAGAACTTTATTAGCAAGCCATAGTATCAGATCAGACTTCTGCAGTAGCCTGGGAGAGATTCAGCCAATCATCGAAACTCTCTGCCATCTGTCCCCTCAAACTCCACGTTTTAAGGCCTGTAAGACATCCTCATCCATATTCATAATATTAGCTCATTTCTGATACCATAATGAGGTACAAAAGACCCGTTTCCACTGAAGAAGTTCCTGGTACTGTTTGGGGGGCAGGAACTACTACATGAACGTCCTCTCGCTTGGCCCTCTCAACCGCCGTGTCTCCACTGAGAGAGCTGAGTAGGAGGAAGGTTCCTGTAAAGTTACCGCGCTCTGGATGTGACGTAATCGTTGCGAGACCATTTTGACCGGGGCGACGTAGGGATGTAGTTAGCTGTTAGCTGTTAGCTGTTAGCTGTTAGCTGTTAGCCGTTAGCGGTGTCTGTATTAACTCAATAACTCAATAAACGGTCCGTGAAAAAAATATTTTTCCCAGCGGATGTCTTAGTTACAACATGATTGAGCTAACTGGAGTAGTTTCATTTCGTATACGACAACGGGAGGCTTTTAACAGATGACGTTCTGATGTTAGCTTTGCTGCTGCTGTTAGCTGTCCCTGTCAGCTGCAGCCACCACTGATGCTTTCTAGACATCGTGATTTCCCCAAAACTGAATAAATACCACACATAGCAACACAAAACTGCTTTGCTAGCTCTATCATGTTGTAACTAAGATATCCGCTGGCAAAAATATTTTTTTCACGGACTGTATATTGAGTTAATGAGTTAACACAGACACTGCTAACGGCTAACAGCTAACGGTTAGCCCAGCTAATCTACGATAACCATAGTAATTACAAAACGTCACATCCCACCTTGAGTATATCCAATCAGCACCAAGTAATCCCCAAGTCCCAGCCAGGAGTCTCTCGGGGCCGTTCTGAGTACCTACTCCGAGGCAGGGACTTGTTTAGCCCCTGTAAAAGTTCCGGAACTCTGTCCTTCGGGGGTGGTTCCTGCGGTGGAGACACGCACCAACGGCCCCGGCCCCATAAAATTACCCCAAAGTTCCTGCGGTGGAAACGGGCCTAAAGCCATCCTCCTGACCAAAAGTGGTCATTCCTTTCTCCAGTTTCAGAAGGTTCTTTGTCCGTGCAAGGATGCAAAATAGACTAACGTATACATTCCTTTAGTTTCTCCACGTAGGTTTCTGGACGTAAATTCTGCATGCATAAACACAACATGACAGTGGTGCCTTACTGCTTCTCGGCAAGCCACCCGTGAATCTATACATCATGAGGTTCTCGGCAAGCCACCCGTGAATCTATACATCATGAGGCACCAACCCCTCGAGATGCTCCTTACGAGAAGCAACGCAGTTAGCCTTCACGTATGTGCCATGCAGTTACCATATATGTATGTATCCTGTGGATGACCCCTTGTATTATGACAGACTCATGGATTCTTGTTTGCATCTGTAGAGCTGTAGGCTCCACAGCACAGTTAGAATGATGGATTCATCCTTACAGTCAAAAACAACGGGAGTCTGGGTCGACAGCAGCCTCTAAAAGCATCCAAAAATAATCAGCATTAATGTACATCTGATGAGCAAACACCTCAATGGCTTTGAGTACTCACTCATATTTAAATGTAATCATATTTGTTTGCTTTTTTTGTTGGAACATTTCCATCATCCTGTATCCCACAAAGGATTTATAGAAATGAAGCTATGGAATATCAGATGTAATTTAGAAGAGGGTCAGAGGGGCTAAAGAGGCAGTTGCTTTCTAGTGCAGCAACAGCAGTTCAGCATTCAGTGGATGAAGACCCAAGTGAACAAGTGACTTGCATCAAGATAATGAAGCTATCACCAGTGAACATGGGCCCTATCAAGACAGAGACGGAAAGCTTTACTTTAAGCTAAGCTACTTTAAGCTATTGCAGAAATTGGATCAGCACCCAGTCACCCACAGTTGCAGACAGTCCAACAGTACCTGGTTTTATAGAGACTTATGCTTACTTACAGTATTCAAAGTATTCCCTGATATGACCTATCTGGTTAAAGTGAGGCTGGAAAATACTCTATTATTTAACATAAAAGTAGTCATTTCAGATCTAGGTCACACGCTTGTGACTGATTGATGGGAAGGCAGGTGGGAGTTGTCCACTACCCCAAAACTGATGCAGTCTACCATTTTGAAGAAGGGTGTTGTGTCCTCCTTGTTGGATCAGACTGGAAACCAGACTGATGGTAATAGTTTTTATTTTATACAGTTTGCTATCCTAGTTTTTGTGCAAAATTGCGTAATTAATAACAATATATTAGGGTACTTTGTTATCCACTAAATTAAATTATCCACCAAATTTCATAATTTTACACTTGCAAAAGTATTTACTTGTGCTCCTTTCAAACAGATGATAAGATAGATGCTGCAGGCTATCACACCCCTGCTTCCACCAACAGCTTCAGGAAGCATTCTCAACCTGATGCAGCGTGACGTCAGCTATGTCATACCTACTGGACTTCATGTGTTGCTTAAAGAAAAAGCTCATAAAGCCAGGTGTACTCCACCTGAAAACTGACCTTTAAATGCAATTGTGCAATCATCCTCATCTATCTGCCATCCCTCTCTTTACTTCCACCAGCATTGTCTAGACTCTATCGGGAGGGATATTCCTAAACTAAGCATGGCTTCTCTACTCCCTAAATATACATGTCACGCTGGGGTCTAATCGTCAAAGTACTTTTCACCATTCCTCATACTGTGCATTTTGTCATAAATTATTGTTCACTCTTCAGGTAAGTCTCTCCTGATTGAACTAACATCTCACTGTGGTTGTTTCTGCTTGGACTCCTCCTCCCTGCGGTGTTAGGAGACTTTTTTAATGAAGAAAAGCTGCTAACAAAGTTCCACTAATTTGGTGATTAACATATTTAATGTCTTTTTAATTTGTGAAAGTAAAAGTCCTGCGTTATTTTGTCATGCAAAAGCTTTTGAAGCAGCAAAATAGGGAAATGTTGGGTTTTCATCAGCAGTAACTTAACATGACTCCTATACAGTTGAAAGCAAACATGAAACAGTCAAATAAAGCAAATATCTAAAGTACAAACAGGGACGCAGGACAGAAACTAAACTCCAAACCACAGAGATTTGCTCCACATCACAATCCAAACTGGACATCAGAGACCAGACGGCGGACAGTCTCCAATGCGTCCCAAAAGGAAAAGGAATTCCCTTCAACTGCAGCCACAAGCCGGGTTCCAACTCCACGCCGCTCCATTGAAATCCATGCCTACGTAAATTCCGGCATCTAGGTATCCTCACCAGAGACATCCATGCTAGGATTGCTGCCCATGATGTCACAGAGACTCTACCCAAGTTTTAAGTTACTCATTGCCACACACCATTAGAGGAACCAATTGTTGTTTGTTTGTTTGGCAGACAGTAATCTCAAATCTCAGGTTCCTTAAATTAAGGGTAATCTCTCAAGTAGCCATTGCTCATTTAATTTGTACAAAAGGAAACCACACAAGAAAAACAAACTAACAAACAAACAAACGATAACCATATGTGTTTGTCCTTTCTCAGGTCATGCCATCATTCTTGTCATCTCTGCATTCGAAGGCTCCATCACATCGACACAGCAGTTCCACAACCAGAAAACCTTCCATCAGCTCCCCTTTTCCACTCTAGACGTCACGTTCATTCACAGTTTTACCATGCATTTTATCTATAAAATGATGATAATAACAATAATAATAATAATAATAATAGTAATAATAATAATAATAAAGAAAATTTCCTTCTCTACCCACAACTACCTATTCGGAACCAGCTTTCCATTAACCTAGCCACTGGCAGTTGCGAACTGTCACATACATTCTTACATTAACCAACACTTTCTACTCTTGCGGCAAACGCTTGCAACCGACTTTTGACCTTGTTAGCCCTGTATCAATTCTCTTCAGGCTACTCATCCCCCGAGTCAACTCCTCTGTAGCATCCATGATCCGTGTTTCAAATTCGCCCCATTGCATCTATGACCCTCCACTTCATCCCAGTTTTTTTAATGCAACCTCATACTTTTGACTCTCTCACGTTATCAACCCCCAAGACGAAAATCAATGCAGCCTCCGTGGCTGGTCACTTCCTACAGTGCTCCGAATTTACCCCAATGCAGCTACACTCCACTTCGTCCCAGTTTTTCTAACGCAACTTTCTTTCTCACTCCAGAGAAGAAAATCAATGCAGCCTCAGCGGCTGGTCACTTCCTGCAGTGCTCCGAATTCGCCCCAATACACCTATGACCCTCCACTTCACGCAACCTCATACCTCCGACTGTCTTTTGGTCTCACTCCCGAAAAGTAAATCAGTGCAGCCTCAGTTGCTGGTCACTTTCCGCAGTGCTCAGAATTCACCCCAGTGCATCTACGACCCTCCCTTTCATCCCAGTTTTTCTCATGCAACTTCATACTTCCGACTCTCTCTCGTTCTCACTCCAACCTTACTTTTGACTGTTTTAGTTGGGTTGTCTCGTTGCACTGAGCCACTTTAACCTTTTATAGGCAGAAAATTCTTGACCACATTAAAATTCCAGGGCACTGTCTTTTCTAATAAATATCACACATATAAGCTACGATCTAAACATCATCCGAAACTCCCATGCGCTCTTGAACCTCTGGGGGCTCTATATCCGAAGCCGAGCTCACGAAGAGACAACTCCCCCACTCAGTCTCATTCCTGGGATCCCTCCTGTGTTCCCGCCTACGACCCAACACATTGATCATTGCTCGCCTGCTACCCAGAAACCCAGCCTTCATCCATCAACCCCCAGTCTTCCATCCCTTCTTCCCTCAACCCTCATCCCTTTATTCCTCACTCTATATCAATTGATCCTTACCCTGTCATCCCTTACCTTTATCCATCTGGCCTTTGACCCTCATCCCTACATCCCTCAACCCTTCATCCCTCATCCATTTGACCCTCGACCCTCATCCATTCAACCCTTAACCACCATTCATCCCTCCATCCCTTATCCATTCAACCCTCGACCCTCATCTCTTCATTCCTCCATCCTCATTCTTTCATTCTCTAATCCCACAATCCTCACCCCTTCACGCTCTCCTCCGAACCCATAATCCATCATACCCAATAAATCATTTGAAGTCTTTCCTTATTGGCGTGGTATTTGCCAGTGAAATGAAAGATTTTTAAAAAAAATACCCGTACATTGAAATGGACTGTAGATCTGAATGATAGCAGAAAATAAATAGGGTAAAAACTGTTATAATAGTTATAATAAATAGGGAAATGCGGTTCTGATTTGATTTTCTAATGATACAATCAGTTTTAAATGGATTTTATTGATTATGAACACACAATATTCATCTCAGGAGATTTTTAAAATACTGTTTTCTAAAGACTTTTCAGAAATTCAGGATATTTTTAGTCATGATGATGAATATAATACAAAAATATATACGCAATGTTTTTTTCTTTTATTAATATGAATTAACCAATCATGAAAAATAAATCATCTCAAGTTTTTTGTTGAAAAAGGTCTGTTAAGATTTATTGTCATTTTTACTATTAAGTGATTGCTGCGTTAAGAATCTTTGTCAACAGGAATGGACAGAAACAAAACACATAATTAAGTTTGGTAATCTAATTTTCTTTTTACGAGTGCATATAGAGTGCATATAGAAATTCAACATTACAATGTTTTTGGTGTTGGAACATAACTGGGTTCTGAACAGGTTAAGTGATGTAAAAAGGAGTGTAACTTACATTAAAGAACTATTGGACAGTCCAAGCCCTCAAGCATCTACCACCTCATAGCTGAGGATTTTGTCAGTACCGGAAGACAATGAGGATGTTACAGTATCTCGCTAATGAAAGACTTTGAAACTGCTTGAAATGTATTTGATGATCTGGACAACACCTATATTATTTAACCTTTATTTAATCAGAAAAACCTCTTGGAGAAAAAAAAACAAAAAAAACAGGGGTACTACACATGATTACAACAACCAGCTAAAATACTCTCTGATGTTGGCATATAGATGATTGCATACAAATATCTTGCCTACGGCCTGTCACCTTTTCTCTAAATTTTGCCAAAAAGAGTGGTGGCTTGTCTTGAGTCTCCTCAGTGAAGCTAACTGTGGATTCCAAATCCAGAAAGGAAAAGTCTTAGAGGATATATTGAGGATTGAGGATTATATTGAATATAATAATGCATAGACACATTTGTTTACTTTCACCACAAGGTACCAAATATTCATAAAAACCTTACAGCACAGTAGCCACCTAATGGTACATCATATTAAGACCTACTAGTAATGTTGATAAGGTAAGTTAGACTTAATCAGGCTGTGCTACCTTTATTATATGGCTCAAATATACTTTGCTGCTCCAGACAGATTTCATCAATTTTTTTGGGACAAAAATGGCTCTTCTGGTAGTAAAAGTTGCTGACCCCTGGCAACGAGGAACCAATGAGTGAAAATTTAAAGAGAGCCACCTAACCTGAGCATATAATACAGTTATGCGTTAGTGGCTTACAGTTGTCAGGTCACAAATCTCAATATACCATGATACACAGAGTCCAGAGCATGCAAACACTGGGAGGGAGCATTCATAAAATGAGGACTGTGTATTTCTCTTTCAGAAACCTGCCATCTAAGTGCAATTCAGGCCTGGCAAATATTTATCTCTGTCCTCTATTTAATTCCACTGACAGAGAAACATATGTTTGTGGGAAAATACTTAGATACTGACTACCCACTCTTAGATGACATTATATTTCTGGAATATCATGGTATAGAGATTGAGATGAAAGGAGAATCACACTTGTGTGGTTATTTGAAAAGCTTTTCTACCAACAAGTTCTGCCATCTTTGCCTTATTGATAAGAAAACTTCACAAATGGTGTTTGATGAAAATGAGTTTGAAATGTGAAACAGAGAAAGCTACCAGCAGCATTTTGTTTTAAATGATGGAATTATTCATGTTTTTATATGTTGGAATACTTTCATCAGCTTGGATGGCAGTACCAGTACACAACAGACGTTTCGACAGAAAGTCTTCTTCAGTGTGTAACTATGGTTACGGAAGTGGCATTTAAGTACGCTCGAAGCAGGTGTGTGGAAAAAAACACTTAAATGTAGTACCAACTCACAGGCACAGAATAAACAAAAAACAATCTTAAGAAAATATGTCACAGCTAATAGCAGTAGATGCACCGAAAACAGATATACATATGCATAATATACTCTGTTCATACAAAAAGGCACTGTGAACAACAGTAAAAACTGTGTCCTTAAGGGGCAGAGTAAGTCCCAAAATCTCAATTAACAATCAGATCATAAATGCACAGGAAAAGAATTGCATAAAGTCATTGAGTAACTGTCCCTCAATTACCAATCAGATCACAAGTGCGCATACAGTCATTGAGTAACTGTCCCTCAATTACCAATCAGATCACAAGTGCGCATACAGAAACTTTCTGCTTTCTGTATGCGCACTTGTGATCTCTGAGTTGGTACTACATTTTATGGCGGAAGTGTTAAGTGTTTTTTTCACACACCTGCTCTGACTGCTTCGAGCATACTTAAACGCCACTTCCGTAACCATAGTTACACACTGAAGAAGACTTTCTGTCGAAACGTCTGTTGTGTACTGGTACTGCCATCCAAGCTGATTGATTAAACTTACTAAAAGGACATTTGAGAGTGCTGGCGTTTTTCCCTTTTTCACTGTTTTTGGCCGTGCACCTTACGAGTGTATTTATTTTGAGAGTGCTTGCTTGTTCCTACGTGATTTGAAATACTTTCATGTAACAGAAGATGTGGGTGTTGATGCATGATATCTTTGAGAGGTAAAACTACTGCTTCAGCACTACATTTATGAGAAAAAACTTTTGTGCCTGGAACAGTCAAATGAAAGAATAATTGATGAGTTATGATCAAATTCATTCAAATGAAAAAACAAAACAAAACAAAAAACAAATCAATGTCATCCTCAATCTCAGGACATCTGGGATTGCTATTAAACAGACCGTAGTGCAAATGTGGTGTCTCATACAAACCTTTCGTTCCTGGAGACTTGGTGAATCCAGAGATTATTTCTATTGCTTTGTGAAATATACAGCTTCATTTTTGCTCCTGCTGTAATCACAAACATTTCAAAAAGCTCAAATAGATCACCATACACTGTTAAAAGAACTTTATCCAGAGAGAAACCTCTCCCCTAAACTTCATTTTATGATACATTATCCTAGCATGATGGTCTTATTTGGACCACTGTCCAAACTATGCTGTATGAGGTTCAAAGCCAAGCACAACTCTCTCAAAAGACAAGCACATGTTGTTTTTAGGACGATATCAAAGACACTGACTTACAAAGCCAGGTTTAGCAAATGCATTGTTGGAGGTTTGATCAACCACTGGGTAACAAAATGTGTTCCAAATGCATTTCCAGTTATTCTCAGATCCCCAAACAAAGGTGAACAGCTGATTGATAACCTCAGTTCAACTCTTACGGGGAAATTGCAGAAATAATGTGTATTTCTTACACAGTGACTTGATACAGAACAGGGACTGCTGATAACAGCGGATACTGATGAACCAGTCTTTGGAGAAATAGTTCCTTTCCTCCTACTGGAGGCCAAATGCATTGTTCTAGCTTTTGTACCAAGCAGCAACCTCTGCAACACATTCTCACTCCAACCTTGTCACATAGCAATGTTAGGTCATGGACTTTCCACGTCAACATATGACGTGCATGGTACCCCAGGTGCATTAGTTTTTGAAATTCTGGGACGCAGTGTCAACCTCAGCCTATTACATGCATTGTCTGTTTTCAAAATACACTTCAGATTTCACAGGAAGTGTACAGTTTGCAGTCTCTTTCAGAATAAACACACTACATCTTTACAACACTGCGGTGGCATTACGATGAGCCTCAGTGCATGCTATTATGATGGGCCCTATTGCACTCTACTTACTTGGACAACTTCAACATACATATTAACCAGCAACCATCACATATTACATTATGTGACATAAACTACAAATGGAAATAGGAACTTATTAGTTTAACTAACTATTTTTGTTTATGTAGAATAAGCATGTAATTTGTTATAGATTGCTACTATTTAACAAAAACAGAAAACCATGATGGAGATGGGTTGGTCTTTTTTAGGGCTTATATAGAATCGCACCATTTCTGATCTGACGTGAGTTCTTCTTTGAGCATGGGCATATTTCCAGGTGGCAACTAGGGCCCTCCACCCTATCTGCCCCATTGCAACCACACTGCCTGCACTGTCTATGTTTATGCCCCTGCAACATAACAAATTGACATTTTTTTCCTTCAACAACAAACGCATGTGGTTATGTTAAAAAAACAGGGTTTGGCTTTACAATCTAATGGGATGTGAAAACTGGCCTCCTGGCAGGTGGTTGTTGGACCCATCCACCACCCCTCCTGCCCACCCTTTTCAGACCTTCACCCCCTTGACTTCCTGCAGTGTTTCCATTACATCATTACACAATAACGGCGACCAGCTGCATATCATGCAGACATAAAAGGGTGGCTTTTTCCATTGGTGTCTGACGCTGGAAGTCAGTACCCAAGCACCGGTATTTGCCATAGTGCCATAGTTGTCATGGCTCCAAAGCAAGGTTGTGACACCTCCTCTGTTGGGCAGGCCTGAGCTGACACTGTCAACAGGTTTGTGCAGTTGTGATGACAGGGCAATTATCCACTCATTCACGTCATACACACATGGCAGCCAGCTCATACTATTCTATAGTGTCAGGTGGATAAGTATGTGTGTCTTTGTGTACGCAAGGAGTGAACTCACCCCTCTCCACCTTTAGCACATGTTGGTTTTATAGGAAGTCAACTCATGCCATGTTGTGATGTGATACTATGGCATGAAAAAAAGGGAGAGAGAGCGAGAGAGAGAGAGAGAGAGAGAGAGAGAGAGAGAGAGAGAGAGAGAGAGGATGAAAGAGGGAGCACCAGCAGGGCCAGAAATGAATGCTCAGTAAGAAGATTTACAGATGGGAGTTTTAGTGTTAACTGGGGGAAATTACATGTCTGGTCTGTTGACATGGTAATTAGTCTAATGAGGTATGTGATTGACAGGGAGGTCCCTAAAAACACATTATGCAATGGTAGTGTTGCACACTGGACATAATTTGGTAAACTGCAACATTACCACCAGGTGACATTATTTTTATGCTCACGTGCCAGGGATAGCTGTATCTGAAGGCATTATGTTATTGGGTTGTCTGTCTGTCCGTCCCATTCCTTTCAACACAATACTTTAAAAAAAATCCTTGAGGGAATTTCTTCAAATTTGGCACTAAGTTTCCCACTGATTCAAGGATAAACTGCTTAAATTTTGATGTTTAAAGGTCAAAAGTCAAGGTCACTGTGACCTTGCATCCATCTCATTTTTGTGAAGTGAAATCTCCAGAACACCTTCAGAGAATTTCTTCAAATTTGGCATAAACATCCATTTGAGTCAAGGATGAACTGATGGTGGTCAAAGGTCAAGGTCACTGTGACCTCATCCATAGCATTCTTGTGAACATGATAACTCAAAAGTAAACGTTCAGTTGGACTCAAGGATGTTTTTGGCATTAATTCAGGCATTTATATGCTAATTACAACAAAATTACATACAAATGTCTAAAAAGATAAAATGAAGTCATGACACTTTATATCCAAAGGGTCAAAGGTGGACTTTACTGTGACATCATAATGTTCTGCAAAAACACTTTTCTGGTCAGTACTCAGTGTTATAAGGGGAGACATTTTTGTTCAGATACTGAATTGGTGACTCTAATTTTAAAACTGTGCTGACTGTATAGATCCTCTGTGCTCCCAAGGGGAAGATGTGTGTGAAAAATCAGTGTTTTCACAGACATGGATGTAAACTGTAACTGCAACTTGACAGGTTTGCGGAGGCATACAACTGCAATGCGTAATTCTAGTTTACAATATAACAGATATCTCAGGTAACAAATAAATGACTTTATCAAGCAAACTGTGATTTTCCTGTTCCATCCAGACCATCTATGATCCAGACCAGACTGAAGTGGTGAGGTAATCTTGGAAGAATACACAAGACTGTAGGAAGTGCTCTATACATGAGTAGCACCATCATACCGTTTTTAAAAGAAAGACACACTCTTACCAAGGATGTGTCAATATCAACACAACCTGTGTTAAATCCCTACACATCAATGAGTTGGATATGGGACAACATACATTATGTTAATGGTGACACATCAAATGCCATTGCCATTTTGGCTTTTTGGTGCCAGAAGTGACAATATTTGGGTGAGAGGCTGGTGCGAAGATTGGATCTGACTCACGAATTGCAGCAACGTAGCGACGCCTTGTGGACAGTCTGTCATTCAAGCAGCCATGCCCCTAAATATGAGTGACTTTGGTAGCCTGGTTCCAGACCATAGACCCCGCCCACTCAACTGAGTAGGCTTGCATCTCTGGTCTGGCATACTGCAATGAATTTGCGATTTATCTCGTCCAAACGATGGACGGACCAATGAACGCCGGGGGTAGGGGCGGGTCTAGCAATTAGCCAATCAGCGCCACGCTGATGTCAAGCTGTACGCCGGTGGGTAACTGGTGAGGATAGCAACAATG
Organism: Epinephelus moara; assembly: GCF_006386435.1. Classification (NCBI taxonomy): domain Eukaryota; kingdom Metazoa; phylum Chordata; class Actinopteri; order Perciformes; family Serranidae; genus Epinephelus; species Epinephelus moara. The sequence continues at coordinate 3,953,666 of NC_065511.1, forward strand.
GCGACCGCTACAGATCCTACAGACCACATTAACGATGCTATCGAGGTATTTCGCCACTACTCGTGTTAATGGAGGACCAAATTAAGGAAGCTGCTAAACTGGATTTAACGGCGATGCAGCTGGGCGTGCACGACGACGGAGACATTTTAAACGGGCAATGCTCGCTTGTTTTCGGCACCCCGAGGCATGGATACTAATGATGTCAGATTCTGGGTGAGTCGTTGATCTCTACTGATTGGTTAGGGAAAAATCAAATTCCCTCCCCCTTGTAAATCGCCTTCAATGGAAGCCATGTCAGACTGAAGGTTCTGGGAGCTTCAGTCTGACACTCAGGCTATGACTTTGGGCCTTAATAAAAAACAAAACAGATGAGTTGTATAAAAATTCACCCCTGTACAGTTGTCATGAATGTTGAAATTAGATACAGAGACCAAAACCATTTTTGGACCAGGCTGCAAACATGTTTATTTCTGCTGTAAAGTTGTGCTTTTAACATGGCTTGGAATGTGAGTATCAGTCAAATCAGTAGTGTATGACTGACTGGCATCAACTTCATGCTTGAATGGCTCACCTAAGTGCAGAGCAGCCAGGACCAGAGCAGCACACAGAGAGAGTTTTCACATAATCAGAGGTGCTCTGACACTAAGAGGACCACAGACATGTTGCTTTGCCCTTAATCAAGTCTGTCTAGGACAGAGTTTTGAGTTTATACAAAATGCAGAGAAGTAACCTACCAACTATCAATCAATTTTATTTATAAAGCCCAATATCACAAATCACAATTTGCCTCACAGGGCTTTACAGCATACGACATCCCTCTGTCCTTTGGTCAATCTGGTCATAGAGGGGATAGCAGAATCTCCCGGGGAAACCTGGGCTGATTCAGAGGAGAAGGTGAAAAAGATCTTTGTGGAGAAACTACAGCTACAAAGAGAGATAGAGGTGGAGAGGGCCCATCGCACAGGGAAACCTGCAATGGGTGAAAGACTCAGACCAATTGTGCTGAAGTTTGCAAGATATAAGGACAGAGCTGCTGTACTCCAGAGGGCTAAGAACCTCAAAGGAACAAAAATCTTCATAAATGAGGACTACACAGATGCAATAAGACTGAAAAGGAAAGAACTGATTCCTAAGATGAGAGCAGCACGTGAGAGGGGGGGCATTGCCTTCTTAAGACACGATAAACTGATCATCTACCCTCGAAGCAGCACACCGAAGCAGTCAAATGACACTTAAGACATGATTAAATCTAGAACTCTCTCTCAGGGACACTCTCACTCCTTATGGCTGAATCTGTTAAGCACCACAGATTACCGAGAAAAGGTTTAAAAATTGCACACATAAACATTAATAGCATTAGGAATAAAATACATGAAATAACTGAAATTCTTAATAATGATAATATACATGTATTGGCAATATCTGAGACACACTTGGACTCTACATTTGATGATAGTGCCTTAAAAATTCAGGGGTATAACATCTTTAGAAGGGACAGAAATGCACATGGAGGAGGAGTTGCATTTTATTTGTCAAGAACACATTCCTGTGAGAATAAGAATACCTTATGAGTCCCAAGTTTGGGTACAGAAACCGGAGCACGCCACACACAAAGCACGCCAACCAGAGCACGCCACACACAGCCCTCGCCAGGTAAACGCCAGATAGAAGTGAGCGCGCCCGTGAGGGGAAGACCAAATAACACAGATGCCACCACTGTGCAATTAGGCTCCGACAGCTGGAAATTAGGCCCAGCTGATGCCAATTAAGGGCGGAGGTGTAGCAGCGCTCACCCTGCCACACATGGAATGTTGGAAGACAGAAGCGCCGTAGTAAAGTAACGTTAAGGCGTTAATGTGATAACCTGGTTTTTACAGTAGCTAGCTGGATGTAAAGTTAACACTAGCTGGCTAGTGCAGTTAATAACACAATCTCGGTAAAATAACGTTAGGTGAGAAAAGGTTTTCATTATAGGAATGATTTTGATAACCAACTTGCTCAGCTAGCTACCCATCGAGTTGTGTGTGTCATCATCTTATCCAAACATTGGAGTCTCCGCTCCCAAATAACGCAGCGCATCTATGCCGGTGAATCCACCATGGTGGATGAATGATTCAGTTGAATTCGACTCCCAAGACGATCCTCACCCAGCTGTCAATGCGATTGAGACTGGCCAATAGGAACTTGGCCCCGCCCATGACATTATTTTCGAAGCGAAAGCAAAATCCTTACATGAGAGCAAAGACTTAGGTTTTGAGAGAGAGAAGAAAAATGTTTTGAGGGAAAATGTTTTCACACTGATAGCAAAAAAATAATATTTGAGAGTAAAAAATAGTTTTTGGAGAGTTTTTTTTCTCAGATATCATTTTTTAAATCTCAAATTATTATTTTTTATATATTCTCTTATATAGTCTCAAATATCATTATTTTTTGCTATCAGTGTGAAAACTTTTTCTCTCAAATATATTTTTTTCCTCTCAAACATTTTTTTTTCTCTCATATCATTTTTTTTCTCACATGTAATAAAGACACAAATGTAACTCCATAGTATTGATAATCTAGACAGCAAAATTTTGAAACCAGTTGCAGAGTTAGTTGCATGTTCGATCTGCCACATCATAAACACCAGCTTCAACAGTGGTCTATGTCCACAAAAAATGGAAAACAGCCAAAATACTGCCACTGCCTAAAAACAGGAAAGAGCCATTTTCGGGTGCAAATAGTGTCCAATAAGTATACTATCAGTATTATGTAAATGTATGGAAAGTATTATATACTAACAAATTATGAGTTACATGTTCGGTAATAACTTAATAACAGATTTTCAGCATGCATATAGAGAAGGGCACTCCACTACCACAGCTTTAGCTCAGATGACTGATGACTGGCTCAGAGAAATTGATAAGAAGAAAATGGTTGGTGCTGTTATGCTTGATTTCTCGGCAGCCTTTGACATAATTGACCACAACATATTGCTACTACCATCAGGTTGCCGTTACAAAGTCCCACTTTCCCGGAAGAACACATACAAAAAAACTTTTGTTCCCACTGCCATCACCACCCTGAACAGTTTTTTTTTTTTTTCAACTTTATTTATAGAACATTTTGAACATTTTAGACAAGACAGTGTGGAATACAGCATAAGGTAAAGAAAAAACAGACAAAACATTGATTGTCACATCTAACTCCCTTCCCACCCACCGCCCACAACCCACTGCCAGGCCAATCACTCAAAACCCAAATAAGAGAAAAAGAAATAGATGAAAAGAGCAGTTCAAAAATAGAAATGAAAAAAGTAAATAAATAATTAAAAAATAATAATAAATAAGTAAAAAAGGAAGTGAAAAATAATAATAATAAAAAAATATATATATAAAAAAATAAAGGTTAAATGATATTGGATAAAAATAAACAAAAAATAAATAAACAATTACACATATCAATCCTCCAACTCAGAGGAAAAGTCTAGAGAATGTATATGATTCAGAAAAGGATCCCAAGTAACATGAAATGATTTCACCGAGCCTTTTAGTGTAAACTCTTTCAAGCTTAAAATTATAAAGTACCTCACAAACCCAACGAGAATGAGAGGGGGGACTGGGGAGTTTCCAATTGAGGAGAATCAGCCGACGGGCCAACAGGGTAGTGAACGCCAAGGCCTGTTTCAAATTTTTAGGAGTGCCTGTAAAAGGAACAATGCCAAAAATCGCAGACAGACAGTTTCGAGCAATAGCGTAACCATATGCCCTAGTTAATGTATCAAAAATATATGACCAAAACAACCCCAGTTTAGCACAAGACCAGAACATATGTACATGATTCACAGGAGATGATTTACATCTGCCACAGGAATCACTAACAGAAGGGTATATTTTCGCAAGTCTTGCATTTGTATAGTGAGTTCTAAAAAGAACCTAGCACAGATTGATGACAAGTTAACAAGAGAAAGTGCAGACTGCCATTGTTGCTCAGTTAATTTAATATTAAGACTCTCCTCCCACACGCTTTGAACAGCAGTAAGGGAAGTTGAAGATGCAGACCAAATACACCTATACAAAAAAGAAATGCATCCCTTGGCAATCGGATCTGTGTTTAAAAGAGTATCAACTAAGGTTTCTGGAGGGCAATTTGGAAAGTGGGGAAATAGTTTTTTAACATAGTCACGGATCTGAAAGAAGCGAAAAAGATGATGTTGTGGGAGGTTATACTCCGTTGGAAGTTGTGTAAAAGAGGAAAATGTCTTGTCTGTGTACAAATCATTAACTGACTTTATACCATTGTTATGCCAGACCCGGAATGCTGAATCGGTCTTCGATGGCTCGAAGGCACAGTTTCTGTATATGGAGGTCAGAGTGGATGGACCCGGAAGGCCAAAAGCCTTTCTAAACTGACACCAGATCTTTAAAGAGACAGCCACAATAGGACAGCTGGCCATACTCGACACAGGTAGAGGAAGTTGTGCACACAAAACTGAGCACAATAAAAAAGGAATGTACCCACACAGGCAAGGATTCTTGATCTTCACACATCCAGAAAAGAAGCTTTTGCACATTGGCCGCCCAATAATAATATCTAAAGACAGGAAGGGCGAAACCACCTCTGTCTTTAGGGGACTGCAGAATTGATTTGCGGATTCTTGCCAGTTTGCCATTCCATAAGAATGTCGAAATTCTGTTATCCAAGTTGTCAAAGAAAGAATTAGTCAGCAAAACAGGGAGGTGCTGAAAAAAGTATAAAAACTTGGGGAGGACAACCATCTTAATCAGACTTATCCGTCCCACAAGCGATAGGGGTAAAACCGACCAGCGGCCAAAATCCTCTACGGTCTTTTCAACCAGGGGAGCAAGATTATTGCGATAAAAATCAGAGAGAGATGTGGTAATGTGAATACCTAAATATTGGAAGCCATTACTTGACCATTTAAACTGTACTATGGAATGAGGAAGCTGCTTGGCCAAGTCATTTATCGGTAAGATCTCACTCTTTTGGTAACTGAGTTTATATCCGGAAACACTGTATTCGTCAAGAATATTAAAAATCATAGGAAATGAATTGACTGGGTCTGAGGCATAAAGAAGGAGGTCATCCGCATATAAGTAGACTTTGTGGACTGTACCTAAACGGGTAATACCTTGAAAGCCAGCATCTGAGCATAACCAAAGAGCCAGCGGTTCTATGACCAGCGTAAACAAAAGTGGGGAAAGAGGGCAACCCTGTCTCGTACCACGGCAAAAAGGGAATGGAGGAGAAGATATATCATTAGTTCGAACTGAGGCTTTTGGAGAGGAATAAAGAAGCTTAACCCACTCAACAAAGGCCCCACCCAGCCCAAATCTGGCCAACACTTCACACAGAAAACTCCACTCAACCCTGTCGAAGGCCTTCTCTGTGTCGAGGGAGACCACAACCTCAGGAGACAAAGAACAGGGTGATGCTATAATGTTAAACAGGTGCCTAGTGTTGTGAAAGGATTGTCGGCCTGGCATAAAACCAGTCTGGTCTAGCCCTATGATAGGTAACAGAACAGTCTGAAGCCGTAAGGTGAGAACTTTGGAAAGGATTTTGAAGTCGACGTTCAAAAGCGAAACTGGCCTGTAACTGCTGCATAGGAGAGGGTCCTTATCCTTTTTAAGGAGAAGAGAAATGGAAAGGGTATCCGGGAGGTGACCTAGGGCGAAAGCTTCATTATACATATCAGTTAAATAAGGGCTAAGCAAGTTGGAAAAGGTCTTATAATATTCGGCGGTAAAGCTGTCTGGCCCAGGTGACTTGCCACTCTGAAGTGATTTAATAGCTTCTTGAACCTCAGCCGTGGTGATAGGGGCTCCCAGCATTTCTGCCTTATCCTCAGCGATTTGGGGAAAATCAGTGTTGTCCAATGTACTATTTGGTGAATGAGGGTGATCTGAGGTATAAAGAGAGATATAAAATTCTGAAAAAGTACTGTTAATTGCCTTTGGATCATTAAGTACCTCTCCCATAGTTGATTTAACTTCTTGGAATAGCCTTGAAGTTGCCTCAGCCCTTGCTTGATGGTCGAGTAGCTTGCCTGCTTTGTCTCCTGATTTGTAAAAACACTGTCTAGATTTTAGCAGCAAGGTATTGACCCTAGTGGTGGAAATCAGCTCAAATTCAGTCTGTAGTTTAAGGCGTTCCCCATACAGGCTTGGATCCGGGTTGATAGCGTAACATTCATCAATATCCTTTATGTCCCTAAGAAGTCTAGCAATTTGTGAACTTTCAATTTTCTTAGCATTCGAAATAAAAGAAATAAGATAGCCCCTAATGAAGGCTTTAGACGCCTCCCAAAGTATTCCTCTACCTGTGTCGGGCAACTCATTCAACTCAAAAAACAATAATCTGTGATTGCACAAATTGTTTGTAGCGATCTTCCGCCAAAAGGACAGAGTTAAACCTCCAGGGTCTCAGCTGGTGCGGGCGTGTAAACATAGCCAAATCAAGAGAAGTTGGGGCATGGTCAGAAATAGCGATACTGTGGTATTCTGTTGCAACTATTTTTGAAAGTAATCTTACATCTAAAAGAAAAAAATCTATCCGGGAGAAGGAATGATGGACATTAGAGAAAAAGGAATAACTTTTGGTCTTTGGAAATCTATGTCTCCATGGATCAGTAAGGCCAAATTGTTGTGACAGGGTAGATAAAGTCTTGGCTGACCTAGATAGTGGCGCAACTTTATTGGATGATCGATCCAGCACCGGGTCCTGAACCAAATTAAAATCGCCCCCCATGATTACATAATAACCTTCAAGGTCTGGAAAGGATGTAAATAATCTGGTTATGAAGAGGCTGTCATCCCAGTTGGGGCCATAGACACAAACAAACAAAACAGGAATGCCTTGGAGTCTCCCAGAAACCATCACATACCTCCCATGTGGATCTAATATTGATCTATCTGCTGTGAATGGAACCCCCCTGTGAATGAGTATGCCAGTACCCCTAGCTTTACTGTTAAACGTTGAGTGGAAAACTTCTCCAACCCAGCCTTTTTTAAGCCGAACTGTCTCCCTGTTAAGCATGTGTGTCTCTTGGAGAAAGTATATGTCACCTTTAAGCCGATTCAGGTGAGTCATTACCCGGCCTAACTTTGTGGCACTCTCCGTCCCCTTCACATTCCAAGATATAAGCCTAAGTGCATTATTTGAAGTCATACCTCAATTACAAAGTCACAGGGATTATTGCAGATGTGTAACGTGTAATTGGGTTCCGAGGCGCGCAAGGTAAGCAGGGTGAACATCTGCGAAGAAACTGGAGAGAAACAAACAAACAAGAGGGAAAGAGAAAGAGAGAGAGAGAGAGAGAGAGAGAGAGAGAGGGGAAAAAAAGGCCTAAAAACTCCCACGCTCCAATAGAAAACTCCTGTGTCCACTGCACCATAGTGCTAACTGCACTATAAAACTTCCTACTTCCAAAATTCCCACCTCTCCATTCGTTAAGGCATTTTAGGTTTTGGTCACTTAACATCATCATACAGAAACACCATGTCAATGTTGGTAACCATGAAAGCAAGAGGAAAAAGGGGCAAACATATTAAAATATTGTAATATCAGAGAAACAAAACATGAGCTCAATGAAAAATAGTAAGCAGCTAGTAAAATGAACTAAGAAAGTGACATTTCTCAACACACTCAAAACACAGTCTTGTACCTCTCTATGACAGTCAGCGCATATCTGTTGAGTAGCACCGACGCTAGCCTAGCTAGCCAGTCGGCCTCACTAGCAAGAGGTAGAGACTAAAACATGTATTTTTACCAACTAAATAAAATGTCAGTTACCGGCTGGCTGTGCGTCTTGGTGACGCGATGCAATAAAGTCTGTGGCTTCTTTTACCGCGAGGAGGCACTTTCTCGGTCTGTCTTCGGCCACGACAAAAACACACTCAAAACACAGTCTCGTACCTATGACAGTCAACATGTATCTATTGAGTAGCATCGACGCTAGCCTAGCTAGCCAGTCAGCCTCATTAGCAAGAGGTAGAGACTAAAACATGTATTTTTACCAACTAAATAAAGTGTCAGTCACCGGCAGGCTGTGCGTCCTGGTGACGCGATGCAATAAAGTCTGTGGCTTCTTTCACTTTCTCGATCCATCTTCGGCCACGATAAAAAGCTTAGCAGGAGGGCAGGCTTGAGACCCATGTCATATAGCTTCTTCATGATGTCCCGGTACTGAGCGTGTTGCTCCACGACCTCAGGAGTGTAGTCCTCAAAGATGTGTATGGGACGGCCATCATATTTAAGCTTGCCCCACAGTTTTCAAGCTGCACGAACCACCTGCTCCCGGGTTTGGAATCGGTGAAAACAGATCAGCACGGCCCGCGGCCTATCTGATGGTCCCGGCTTAGCGGCTAGGGTGTGATGGGCCCGGTCCAATTCAGGCGGGGACATCAGAACATCAGTACCAAGCACATCGACAAGCAGTTGGGAGAAGAAGGCAGTCGGTTGGGAACCCTCTATGTTTTCAGGGAGACCGATGATGCGTATGTTGTTGTGACGGCTTCTTCCTTCGAGGTCCAGTAGCTTAGCTTTTAGCTTAGCATTCTCCAAAGCCATAGCAGTTAGCCTGGGAGCCACATCTCCGACAGAGTTCGCAAACTGCAATTGGTAGTCATTCACAGTGGCTTGTAACGTATCCAGTTTGGCCTCATGTCTCGCGTAGGTGTCTTTTATCTCAGCCAAAAGTGCCTCTTTGTGCTCTGCTAGCTGCGCCATTAGCAACGCTGAGATCGTGCTGGTGATGTTAGATTCCTCTCGCCCCTGGTCCTCTTTCCTTGGTTTCTTCGACAAGGTTTCTCTTGAACTTTATATAATGAATAACGTGCAAGCAGAGGTAGGATAGATGAGGCCAGATGACCAAATAGAAGTGATGAAGGTCGGGAGCTCAGACGCGCACGTGTACTCCATCAGACTGCTAACCGGAAGTCCTCACCACCCTGAACAGTTTAAAATAACAATTGAAGTCCCACCCAGATACACTGCTTTGTCATATATCTTGTATAATGTCTATTGTGTTTTGTGTGTTCTTGTGTATTTTATTTCGGAGCTTGCCAAAGATGAATTTCGTGACAGACAATAAAGGTTTATCTTATCTTATCTTAAACTAGAATGTTATGGGTTTGATTTGTTATCCTTGACATGGATTAAAAGCTATCTTACAGACAGGATGCAAACAGTTTTTTACAACAGTTGTTTTTCTGATGTGCGAGCTGTGACATGTGGGGTGCCACAGGGTAGTTGCTTGAGTCCATTACTATTTACTATTTTTACGAATGATCTGCCACAAATCTTGAACAGAGCCACTTTAGGCATGTACCCTGATGATTCGACCATATATGCCTCTGCATTTACAGCCAGTGAGCTAAATACAGTTTTAATGGAGGAGTTAAGAACAGTTGAAGACTGGATAAATAGTAATAAATTAGTTTTGAATGTATCAAAAACTAACTGCATGATATTAGGCTCAAATTTCAACATCAGGAATAACCCACAGTTAAAGAAGCAACAGACAGCATTTTTGCCTATATATATCATTATGAAAATAATGTGGGTTGCACAGGGTAGTATACACAGTAAAATCACACTATCAGCGTTTACATAGGTTACTTAATGGCTTTGCAGTCTTTGCAATAAGCTTCTGCCACCGGGGGCTTTGCAGTCTTTGCAATAAGCTTCTGCCACCGGGGACAAATTTTCGCGGAAATCTGCTTTACGGCAGGAAATGCGTCATGTATTGCCAAACTGGTCGGTCAGCCAATCAGGGACTGGAGCTGGTCCTTATGAGGAACTGGCCGGGGCATGAGATAGTTGAGTCAGGAGCACAATAGCAGACGGACAAAGTTTGGAGATAAGTGAAAAACGGCCTCCCAAAAGAAAACGAGCTAATCTGTCTGAGGAGGCGAGGATGCACAAAAAGGAGAGTGATAAAAGAAAATGAAAAACAAGAGTAAACCTCAGTCAGGCGTTCAAGAGATGGAGGGAGCTCCGTGACCAAAGAGGCTTCAAAACCGATGTGCAGCTAGCTTTCTTTCTAATGGATCAGTAAGTAACACAGCTAAATGTTAGCTAGACGAGAGAGGACTGTACTGTACTGGCTGCTAGTTCATTCCTAGCTGGCCAGCATCGCAAATCGCCGCAACCAGGGACCGGGTAGCGAGTGTTGGTCGGCTGACATCCTTGTTGCCATTCTACGGCAGCACTCGGACAGTGATTACCCTCACCCCCCCGCCACTGCCGCCGCAGTAGCTACTGGGCACCCAGCATCTCCGACTGGGAGAAGTGGATTAAAATCCTCTCCTCCGCTCCCGTTTGTCTGGTGAACGCCTCTCCTCTGTCAATACACTCTGCCAGCAGTTTAATAATATTGATGGCAGTTGTAACATTTGAATGTTTTGGTAGTAAGCCATGGTCTAAGCGGGATAATGTATAGTGAGCCGGTGACAGTTGAAAAATAACTCCGCTGTGCGTCGGGGTTCCATTCCCCTGTCGGGAGTTATTTTTTAACAGTCACCGGCTCACTATACATTATCCCTTACGTGTCTACTGTTGTTTGTACTGATACTGTGCATATTGGTATAATTTACTGTGAGCTGTTTGTACTGGTACTGTGCATTCTGGTATAATTATTTGCATTACTATTTGTTTTTTTCTTCAGATAAATCTGATAATTGTTGCTCGGTCTCTTTGCTCATTTATTTAGTATAGTGTCCACACGCCTTCTCATTCTACATATACATAGAGGTATACTGGTGGCTTTACAGCCTACATTTTATTGATTCTCTCTGATCCCCACTGTCAATTTGGTCTTTGCAACAGTGCGAGCAACACTGCTGACGCTAGGTGGCGCCAAGCTAAAAAAAAACCTGAATCCTATCTGTTGCCTCTTTAAATCTTAAAATAAAACAGGGCAGTATCAAGCAGTCGCAGGAGACCAAGCTGCTGGGAATAGTCATTGATGAAAAATTATCATGGAAAACACATATAAATAAGATAGTTAATAAAATGGGACATGGTATTTCTATAATAAGAAGACACAGGGCATGCCTAACTCCAAAATCAACTAGACTAGTAATTCAAGCCTTAATTATATCAAATCTTGACTATTGCCCGCAGTTTGGTCAAATGCAGCTGCAGATATGATTGCAAAACTACAAAAAATACAAAACAGAGCTGCACGCATTGTTCTTGGTTGTAATTTGATGTCAAGTGTCATTAAAATGCATATGAATCTTGCCTAGTTAATGGTTAGCGACAGATTAATTTATTCATTATTATTATTCATTAGAAATGTGACCATAACAAAGACTCCTCATGTATTATACCAAGAGCTATACTACAGTGCTGATAACCACGAATACATCACTAGACATGCGGCTGGCGGATATTTTGCATTGCCAACTGTGAAATCTAATTTGGGTAAAAGAACTGTTGTGTACAGAGGCATGTATGAGTGGAACTTGTTTCCCAGGCACATCACACAAACAAACAGCAAGAACATTCAAACTGTTAGTCAAACAACATCTCTTTAATCAGTATAAATGACAACTGTTGAACATAATAGGGTATACTTAAACAAGCAGGTTGCTGTGGTTGATTGTTTGATGTGCTGGAATAATAATAATATATCAACATAATAATATGTTATATAATATATGTAATAATAAGTAATAGTATGTGGTGTTATAATATATATGATATATATATATAGTATGTTATATGTATTGTAACATTATATTATAATGATGTTATATATGGTGTGTAGGATGTATATGGTTTACTTGACGTTTACATGGTACACTTGTTGCTAGACTTACAGCCTATCTTGTTTGATGCAAAATGTCATTCATTCTTTTCTTGGATTGTTATTGGGTATGTCTGTAATATTTAGCCAACCTACAGTAAATCTATTCTGAGGTAGAGGGGCGGGACTAAGACCGAAGATGTTAGGTCGCGTGAGGTAAAACATCAGAATGCTTGAGGACACGGCTGAGGGAAGCTGCTTTCTGTACTGTGAGTTGTATGTGCATGGACATTGGGATCAACGGCCAGTTATTCCATTGGATGGATGTACTTATTGGATCTATCAGAGGTAATTACATGTTCCTTGTGATGTTTTATAAACTATAACTGTGTGTTGTAGTGTCAAACGAATATTGTAACTAATCGCGGCTAGCGGTTAGCCTAGCTAGCATAGTGACGTTAGCTAACTGTGTGTTGCTAACGGTAACATAAGTTGAGTGACAGGTTCTTTCTAGTTCAAATGGAAATGGTGTTGGGACTTTGTAGCTCAGACTGTCCTGTTGATTCAGAAGTCGGACAGTCAAGGTCAAGTTTGAGAGATCAGGAAAACCCTCTGGTGGACGACTAGAGACTGGTTTCCTGTCCTGCTGCTGTGCCTTGGACTGTGGTGGTTCTTCGTGCCCTGTGTCCCTCACATTCTGCTGCCTGAGGATCAAGGAGCAACTGCTGACGAGTTCAACACAAAGTTGCATGCTCTGCTTCAAGCTGAGGGCAAGTCAATGGGGGACGTGAAGGCTTTATTCTCTGAGCCAGAGCCAGCCCCCTCCTCCGTGGAGTCCATCCTCCATGCTGTCGGAGACCTGATAGATAAAACTGGAAAGCCCCCTTCAGAGAGTGGAGGATACTGGCGTCTGCGCATCTTCTCAGGTACTGTACCCACCCCAGCAGGAGAAGAACAGTCCAACCACTGGATGGAGCAGGCTTACCTGATGGTGGAGGAGAGTGACTGTGCACCCAAAGGAAAAGGAGAAGGATAATGGAAAGCTTAAAGGGGCAGGCACTGGAAGTAGTGAAGGCTGTGCGCTCATCTGACATGGATGTCACCCCAGAAAAATGCTTGGAAGCTCTGGAAAGTGCATTTGGACTGGGGGAATCAGGAGATGATCTCTACCTCGCTTTCCGACTGCAGCGCCAACAACCTGGAGAGAAACTGTTCGATTTCCTGAGGAGAATGGAGCATTGTCTGTCCAAAGTGGCACAACGGAGCGGCCTCCCGGCCAGTAACATGGATCAAGCTCAAGTGGAGCTCGAGTGAACTGCTTAAAGGAGCAGTAGACGCTGACTTGATGTTAATCCAGCTGCAACTGAGAGAACGGAAGGATAACCTGCACACATTCCTTGAGCTCCTGCGGGAGATCTGCACAGAAGAGGAATATGAAGCCTCCAGAGCTAAACTAAATCAGTCTACAGTGCGCACAGTCCATGCCCAACCACAAGCTGAAAACAAACTGTTGGAGATACAAAGCCTCAGAGCAGAGACAGAGGAAATTAAGTCAATGTTCGTTGCACTGGCTACAAAACCCCACCAAGTCACAGAAGAAAGGGGTGAGAAACCAGCACAGGTCACAGAGACTCGGCCTGATCCTGAGGTAGTCGCTCTGAGGAAGCAAGTACAACAGCTCACACAGAAAATGAACTCAAAAAAGTTCCATGCCACTGCAACCCAATCAACTGTAATGGCTGTCGGCAGCACTTCTCCTGCACCTCATACCCCAACCAGACCAGCAACTGACTCAAAGGAGTACATATGCTACTGTTGGAATCAACATATTTTTACCTCACACGGCGGCACCAAATATGTTGGGATCAGTATATTAGGTCTCACCAAGGAGCACGAAATATGTAGGGATTTAATTGGTTATCAGAATAATTAATAATTATAAATGATAATTAATAATTATGTTAAATAATGTGACTTAATTAACATTAAATCACCTCTTGGGGCACCATTCCCGTAAAGATATCAGTCTCATAAAATACTATAAACTATTAATTTGGAGTTTTGATTAATAATTAAATTAATGACAACAACCAAAATTAACAGTAACGCCTGAAGGATCTCGGAGTTCTTGACGCAGCAGAGGTTGACTATTCATTCACTCTTGTGCAACATTAAACAGACAGCAGGTATGATTCCAAAGAATTATATTTATTCACAAACTAGCAAAGCAAACCAAAACACACAAATTCTAACTAACTATATACAAGCTTGGTGTGTATATGTGTCTGTCTGTCTGTGTGTGTGTCTGTGTGTGTGTGTGAGAGAGAGAGAGAGAGAGAGAGAGAGAAAGAAGAGAAAGACAAAGGCGGGTGTGGTGATCAAAGAGCCGTTTGGTCTACAAAACAAAATGGCTGACAACAGAGGACTACAGATGACCGAATCAAAGCTGGCTTCAGGTCGGGGGAGGTCTTTGTCTGACCGTGTGGTCAGGACAAAGACAAAGGAAGAGAAGCGGGAACTTTGAGATGCCTGGTTGGGTGTAGCTCTGTTGAAAGCCTATTTGATAATGAGTCTATGTCAATGTGATTTGTGTTGCAAAACGGTCTGGATTAGTGCAGAGATTGTTTAGTTGTGTGCAAGAATCTGTTTGTGAACAGAATTAGCAAACTAAACACTTAGTTTTGGCGAAGCCAACTAATCAATGACCTAACTGCAAACTATCACAACAATAACTCAATGACAGCATTAAATTACATACAACAAGTAAAACAGTCTTGCTTAGCCTGTAAAGTTGTGATAAACTATGCCCAGTTGTTACATTACCGATCCTTGAGTGGATGGGAGAAAGAGTTACTTGGTGGTGTGCTGCTTTGTTAGCCAGCAAACGAAGGCTGGGAAGGTGGTTCCAGCTGCAGTCTCTGCTGTGTCCTTTGTTCCAAAGGTGAAACTCCGAGGAAGCTGGTCTCTCAGGGTTTAGCAGAGTTAGACGCTGGGTGCTAACTCACTTGGTTCTCTTTGTTGCTGGAAAGCTAGTTGCAAACCTTGTGCTTGCACCTCTAACTTTCTGGTTCAGGTTAGAGAGTCTGTGATCAATTGCCCTCCCTTTAGTGGTTTGGGGCTACGGAGCAAGGGCCTGGGCCTCTGGGCTGTCCAGGCCCAAACGGAAAGAGGTGTGGGCTGCTCCGCAGTTTCAGAGTAAGAGAGGGATAAGAGTCTGGACCTCTGGGCTGGGCCTGGAACAGCCGAAAAGAGGTGTGGGCTGCTCCGCAGTTGAAGAGGCTGGAGCAAGAGAGGGATCTGTTGAACGGAGCAGACCTTCTACAGGCCTGTGACATCACAGAGTCACATGTCACTGTAAAAGTCCTGTCCAATCAAGTTGTGAGACTTGTGTCTCACTGAGGTGTGAGGTGAGATCTCCTGTGGAGATGGGTGTCACATAGCTCTCTTTGTTGGAAGACAAAGAGCATGCAGAGGAAAAAGCCTTCAAATGTGCCGTTTAGATTTTACCAAATGATCTCTGTGGTCCTGTGAATCCCAACACTACCGTTGTGGGGAGAATGGACATGTGGCAGCAAAGTGCAGAAATCCTGAGAATCCAAGCAAAGTAATACAGAAGCTAGCTGGAGCTCTCAAAAGGGCCAAAGGTCACAACCCAGAGTCTGACAGTCCTGCTGCTAAAGCTCATGTAAACGCCACAGTTAAGAAGAGTGCATTGCGCAACTTTAAGCCACCAGACCTGCCAGAAGGCTTGATAGGGCCCCTGTCCATGGAGCCGTTAAAGGTCAATGGACACATGTGTGATGTGCTGTTAGACAACGGCTCACATGTAAGCATAATCTTTGAGTCCCCATCGACCCTGTGAGCAGTTTAGACATTTGGGGCCTGAGTGACTCTAGTTATCCTTACCTAGGTTATGTAGTGGTAGATATGAAGTTTACAAAGAAAGTAGCTGGAATTCCCACCACCATGTCAGTCCTAGCCTTAGTTTGTCCTGACTCAGCAGGTCCAGACCAGACACCTGCGATCATTGGCACCAAAGCCAAAGCCAGCCTTCCAAAACGTCTTGCTCAGCTGTGCGAAGATGCAACTGGAGTGTACATGGCTCGAACCCTGGGCATCCAGAGCCCCTGCCCTGAGCCCACAGAGGTGCTTCAGGAAGGAACTGAGGATGAAGTGGGATGTGTGGTGTGGCAGGGCCCAGGCTTACTGGCACTAGCCACTGGACGCAGCTGTCAGGCTACCTGTAAAGTGGAAATAAAGCAGCCACGCCCTGATGAGATCCTGATGGTGGAATCCTCCTCTATGAGCCCTCTGTAGTCACAGCAGTATCAAAACAACTGTCAGTCTCAGAGGACTTTGACAGCAGTCTGATTGACTTCAGAGACTCACCTGTTCCTGAAGAGTGGAAAGCAAGACTCGGACAAAAGCTGTCTGAGAGAGCAGACGCCTTCTCTCTACACGAACTGGATGTGGGATTGGCAAAAGGAGTGGAGCACAGCATCCGCCTGTCAGACACGAGACCCTTCCGTGAGCGATCCAGACACATCGCACCTGCAGATATCAACGATGTGAAGCGACATATCCAGAGGCTGCTGGCGGCCGGCATTATCCCACGAGTCCAGAAGCCCATATGCTTCACCGATAGTCGTCGTCAGAAAGAAAAATGGAGAGATCCGGATGTGTATCGATTACCGTGCACTGAACAGCCGCACTGTCCCTGACCAGTACACCACGCCCCGGATCGACAAGGCTCTGGACTGTCTTTCTGGCAGCAAGTGGTTCTCCGTCCTGGATTTGCGGAGCGGCTAATACCAAATAGCCATGACAGAGGAGGACAAGTCCTAGACCGACTCCGAGAAGTTGGGCTCAAAATCTCACTCGACAAATGCCACTTTTGTCAGATGAAGGTCAAATATGTGGGTCACATCGTCTCTGCTGATGGCGTCGCTGCAGATCCTGGCAAGATCGAGGCCGTCACCGCCTGACCCAGACCCACCAACCTAAAGACACTGCAGTCATTCTTGGGTTTCTGTGGATATTATCGCAGATTCATCCACAACTACTCACCCATCGTCCGTCCCCTAACGGAGCTAACAAAGGGGTATGCCCCCACCCAGTGTGGGAAGAAACCTGGAAAGGGAAAAGGAAAAAGTGAGGTCTACCTGGATGAGCGAGAACCCTTCGGAGAGAGATGGGACCAGTCGTGCACTCAGGCCTTAGAGAAAATCAAACACTGCCTCACCAACGCCCCAGTCCTGGTGTTCGCTGACCACAGCAAACCTTACACCTTGCACGTGGATGCTAGTCTGGCTGGACTCGGCACAGTGCTCTATCAGGAGTACCCAGAAGGCCTGAGGCCAGTGGCCTTTGCCAACCCGAAAGCTGAGCTCCTCAGAAAAGAACTATCCCATCAACCAGCTTGAGCTCTTGTTGCTGAAGTGGGCAATCATCGAAAAGTTCCACGACTATCTATATGGAGCCTATTTCACTGTGCATACAGACAACAATCCTCTGATGTACGTCCTCACCACTGCAAAGCTCAATGCGACTGGGCATCACTGGCTGTCAGACTTGTCAGTTTACAACTTCGACATCATCTACAGACCTGGCTGAAATAACATCGACGCAGACCTCCTGTCAAGGCTGGAGCCCAGAGAAGAGGACCCGGACTGGAAGAGCATTCCTCAGTCCAGTGTCAAGTCAATCTGCCAGCAAGTTGGTGTCCTTGGCTCGTCCCAAGCCTCACCCAGGTATGCGGAACAGCTTGGAGCCTCCCCTGAGTGTGTGCCCGGTGTATACGCTTTCCCCACAAGCGTGCACCTGAACACTCTGGGACAGCTGTCCAGACAAGAACTCATCATGGCTCAAGGCCAAGATCCTGTGATAGGAGCGACGATTCATGCAGTGCAGCATGGTGAGTGGCCTAAGGATGTAGTGCCTACTCCAGAGGTCTTGTCCATGAAGAAAGAAATGGGGAGGTTAGTCATGAAGAATGGCCTCCTTCACCGCCTGAGCAAGAGCCACTCAGGAGAGAACAGTGAGCAGCTCGTGCTACCAGCTGAGTTCAGACCAGTGGTCTTGAAGTCCATGCATGACGACTTAGGTCATTTGGGAGCAGAGAGGACTACGGATATGATAAGAAGCCGCTTCTACTGGCCAAAGATGGCTGCCAACGTGGAGCAGTGCGTGAAAAGCTGCAGAGAGTGCATTCTAAGGAAAAGGCCAAGCCACAAAGGACGAGACTTTGAGTCCCAACTGATCAAAGGGCTGCTGAGGCTGATGGGCATACGGAAATCCCGAACAACCCCCTACCACCCACAGGGTGACCCCCAGCCGGAAAGGTTCAACCGGACCATACTGTCCATGCTGGGCACACTAAACCAAGAAAAGAAACAGCACTGGAGCCAGCATGTCGTACACCTGGTAGGATCTGCAGAAGGCTTACCAGATGAAAACCCACCTCCACAACAAAAGGGAGTACGATGAGAGAGTGAGGTGTCAAAACATAGAGCCTGGAGACAGAGTGCTACTCAAAAACCTTGCCCTCAAAGGGAAACACAAGCTGGATAATCGATGGTGTGAGACTCCATATGTCGTCACAGAGAAGATGCCAAACCTGCCTGTCTTCAAAGTGAAACCTGAGAAAGGAAATTCAGATTAAAATTAAGATTAGGAACACCTAGATGCAGTCAGCTCATGCTACACCCGTTATGTTGTTGAATTAAAGTTCAGTTTATTGAGTCTGCTGAGGACGTCAGATGTTTAGAAGGGGGAGGGTGTAGCCCAGTGGATATTGTGAGCTATTGATAATCAGTTCATAAATAGCTGATAGATAAATAAGTTAAATAAATAAGATTACTTTACATTAAATAAATAAAATACAGCTAATTTCATGGTGTTTTACAATGAATAAATATGTGTTAAAGGAGCTATAAGAAATCTGTAAGAAATCTAAAGCAAATAGTCGGAAAATCACCCTAATATGTCACAGAGACTAAGGAATAATGTTCATATAACATACTGATCTCACCGACAACAATAGTACGGCCAGAATATTTGCATCTAAAAAAATTTTTTGCAGTCCGCAATCAATCAGTCAATCAAACTTTATTTATATAGCGCCTTTCATACATCAAAAATGCAACCCCAAAGCGCTTTACAAACTAAACACATACAAAAAAAAAAAAAAAATACTACAAATATTGAAAACCCGCCCCTCCCACCCCCACATAACAGAACAGGGGAGGACAGGAGCGGGGTGTCGCAGCACAGACATTGGGGGGCGCGCATGCAGCCACATTTGGGCGCATCGCATCACCCTCCCATGCTACATTGCGACGAAGGGAGGGAGGGGGGGAGGGAGCCAAGAAGGCGTTGAGTTGGAGGGGGTGTGCGTGTTATATGTGTCTTCATGTGTGTGTATGTGTAAGTCCATGTACTTCATCTCCACT